>NC_043701.1:109782532-109795681 GCF_006229205.1 Suricata suricatta | reverse complement strand
TTAACAAAAGAAAGGATAAAAACCATATGATCCTGTCGATAGATGCAGAAAAAGCATTTGACAAAATACAGCACCCTTTCCTAATAAAAACCCTTGAGAAAGTCGGAATAGAAGGAACTTACTAAACATTATAAGAGCAGTCTATGAAAAACCCACAGCTAATATAATCCTCAATGGGGAAAAACTGAGAGCATTCCCCCCTGAGATCAGGAACACGACAGGGGTGCCCACTCTCACCACTGTTGTTCAACATAGTGCTGGAGGTTCTAGCATCAGCAATCAGACAACAAAAAGAAATAAGAGGCATCAGAATTGACAAGGAAGAAGTCAAACTTTCACTTTTTGCAGATGACATGATACTCTACATGGAAAACCCAATCGAATCCACCAGAAGCCTCCTAGAACTGATCAATGAATTCAATAAAGTCGCAGGGTAAAAAATCAATGTACAGAAATCAGTTGCATTCCTATACACCAAAAATGAAGCAGCCGAAAGAGAAATGAAGAAACTGATCCCATTCATGATTGCACGAAAAACCATCAAATACCTAGGACATTTGTCCCTTTGTACCTGAGTTACTTCACCTGGCATGACGGTTTCATGGCTCACTTATGTGTAGTATATTATCAGAGCTTCATTCCTTCTTAAGGCTGAATAGTATTCCATTGTACGAATATACCACATATTGTTTACCCATTCATTCATTCATGGACACCGGGATTGTTTCCACCTTTCAGCCATTGTGAATGATGTTAAAATGAACGTTGGTATACAAGGATTTGCTCCGGCCCCTGCTTTCAATCCTCTGTGCATAAACTTAGGACCTGGAATTGCTGGATCATACAGTAATTCTGTGTAGAGCTTTTTGAGGAACTGCCCAGCTGTTTTTCATAATGACTATAACATTTTACATTCTGGCCAGCAATGTACAAGGGTTCCAATTTCTCTGCCCCTTTGCCAAGACTTGTCATTTTTCATTTTAATGATAAAAGGCATCTCAATAGGAATGATATGATATCTCTTTGTAGTTTAGATTTGCATTTCCCTAATGATTAGTGATGTCAACAACCTTCATGTGCTCATTGGCCCTTGTATATTTTTATTGGAGAAATATCTGCTTAAATCCTTAATCTATTTTTGAATCGGGTTGTTTATTTTTTGCTGTTATATTGTAAGAGTTATTTATATATTCTGAATATCAATTCCTTATCAGATACATGATTTGTGAAATTTTTTTCCCATTCTATGGAGCATCTTCACGCTCTTGATGGTGTCCCTTGAGGCAAAGTAGCTCTTAGTTTTGTTGAAGTCCAATTTATCTATTTTTTCATTTTGCGAACTTTGCTCTTCGTGTCATATCCATTAAATCATTGCTAAATCCAATATCATAAACGTTTCCCGCTATGTTCCCTATGTTTTCTTCCAAGATTTTTGTAGTTGTAGTTAAGATTAGGTCTCTCATTCATTTTAAGTTAATGTTTGCATATGGTGTAACATAAGGGTCCAAATTTATTTTTTGCACGTGGAATCCAAAATTTCCCACCACCATTTGTTGAAAAGACTGTTCTTTCCCTACTGAATGGTCTTGGCACCCTTGTCAAAAATCAATTGACCATACATGTCAAGGTTTATTCTTGGGTTCTGCAGCTTATTCCATTGGTCTATATATATGTCTCTCCTTATGCCAGTACCACACTGTTTAGCTTGGTAGTAAGTTTTGAAATCAGGAAGTGTGAATCTTTCAACTTTGTTCTTTTTTTCTCAAGATAGTTTGGCTACTTGAGATTCCTTGAGATCTCATATGAATTTTAGGGTGAATTTTTCTGTTTCTGTAAAAATGCCATTGGGATTTTAATACAGATTACATTGAATCTGTACATTGCTTTGGGTAATATTGACATTTAACAATATTCCAGTTCATGGATGTGGGTTATCTTTCCATTTACTTAGGTCTTCAACTCACAGAAATGTCTTATAGCTTTCAGCATGCAGGTCTTCTACTTCCTTGGATTCAATCTTCCAAGTATTTTGTTCTGCTTAATGCTATCATAAATGAGTTCCTTTTTAGATTGTTCACCGCAAATGTATAGAAATACAACTGATTCAGGGGTGTTGATCTTATATTTGAATCTTTACTATGTTCATTTATTGGATCGAACAATTTTTTGTGTGAATTCTTTAGGATTTTCTATATATAAGATGATATCATCTATGAATGGAGATCCTCTGACTTTCTTTCTGGTTTAGATATCTTTCATTTGTTATTCTCGCCTAATTGTTCTAGCTAGGAGTTCCAGTAGTCTGTTGAACAGAAGTGATGAAAGCAGGCACCTTTGCCTTGTTTCTGATCTTGAGGGAAAAGCTTTCAGCCTTTCACTGTTGAATATGATGTTAGCTGTGAGATTTATGTATTTCATATGGTCTTTAACATCTTGAGGGAGTACCTACTATTTATATTTTGTTGAGCATTTTTATCATGGAAGGGTGTTGAAGGTAATATTCTTTTTCTTTAAATTTTTTTGTTTGTTTATTTTGAGAAAGAGAGCATGCAAGCAGGACAGGGACAGAGAGAGAGGGGAGAGAGAATTCCAAGCAGGCTCTGCACTATCAGCACAAAGCTTGATGCAGGGATCAGACTCAGGAACCACGATATCATGACCTGAGCCAAAATCAGTAGCTGGGTGCTGAACTGATTGAGCCTCCCAGGGGCCCCTATGACATTCTTTTGCTATATCAATTCAGCTGATCATGGTTTTTTTCCCCTTCCCTTCATTGTGCTTCATTATGTCATGTTAGATAAAAATGATAAAACTAGGCAGGGACCCTAAACCCTAAAATTCAACTGTCATGTTGAATTAGGATTGGAAGACTCAGTTCTTCTGCCTCTGCCTTAGGCCAGATCCTTATCTTACACTTGGATTCTTAAATATGCTTTTCAAAACAGTCCTCATTTTACTGTCAGTGGATCTTGGAATGATTGTACTTATCATACATGAAAGAATTTTCTGTCTTAAAACTGCCATAGGGGCTCCTGGGTGGCTGAGTTGGTTAAGCATCTGACTCTTGATTTTTGGCTCACATCATGATCTCATGGTTCATGAGTTCAAACCCTGAGTCGCGCTCTACGCTGACAGCATGGAGCCTACTTGGGATGCACTCTCTCTGCTGCTCCCCTGCTCGCTCGCTCTCTCTCTCTCTCTCAAAATAAATAAAACAAAAAAAGATGCTGCAGCATGCCATGGGGGTGGAAAGTGGGTGCTACTGGTATTTCTCTGGCTCTCTCCCAGTCACTCCATCTGCACGCTGCTCACTATCTGACCAACCCTCCTGACACCTCCTTTCATCAAGCACCTCCTTCATTCACCTCTTGGCGCTCCTCATTTCCGGCCATAGTCAACCTTGAGGATGTTGGCGGTGAGCAGTGAGCTCTGCAGTATGTATGTATGTATGTAACAGATGTGCAACACCAATGAGCTGCCTTGACCAGAGCCATCACCCAGGAGCCATGTTCTCTGGGAAATCTCTGGGGGCCCAAGCCCTGGAGCAGAAGGAGGCAGTCAAGCTTCAGGTAGTGGTAGGCATTGACATAAAGCAGGTGTAAGCACTGACCAAGGACATGTGTCCCTTGCCAAAGAAAACATACTTAGGAGAAGCTTAGACATCATTCGTTCAATGAAGATTTATTGAGTGCCTGTTTTATGTAAGCATTGCGATAAGCAGTAGGGATTAAAATTAATATGGCATGATCCCCATCTTTGAAGAATTTGTAGTCTACTGGGAATAAATAATTTTTGAATGTTAATTTTGTTTTTGAGAGACAGAGCACAAGCAGGGGAGGGGCAGGGAAAGAGGAGGACAGAGGATCCAAAGCAGGCTCTGCACTGACAACAGAGAACCCAATGTGGGGCTTGAACCCATGAACCATGAGATCATGACCTGAGCCCAAGTCAGGTGCTTAACTAACTGAGCCACCTCAGTACCCTGGGAATAAAGAATTTCTAATTCTTGACTTTCAATGAAAGATTTGGTTTGTCCCTGATCTCCAGGCTATACATAACCTGTTTCATTTTTAACCTCATAATAATATTGAATGAGTACATATGTTAGGACATAAATATAAATCTTAAATGTAAATTCAGTGTTTTACTGGAGTCTTAAAGGCTTTCATACATCTGAAGCAAACAAATATCTGCTTCTTAAATGTTTAATGCTTAAATAATTCTCCAGCAGGCTAGGGAGTCCATGGATTTTGCAAATTTTATACATATTCCCATTTAATATTTTATTTTCTCCTGAACCATTTGATATGGAACATCTCATGCATAGAACAGAATTGGCTTATTCAGACACCCAGCCCTGAGGGGGGAAAGTGTGGATTTTTGATCTGTTGAAGAACAGTTCCTACAGTCTACACCCTAGAAGGAAATGGAATGTGGCCCACGGTATTAGAATAAGACTCAGAATTGCCTGCCTTCAAAATTCATCTTAGAGTAATGGGTAAGAACAGTTCTGGAAGTCCCAACTCTGCTAGCTGAGTGATCACAGTCATTTAGCCATTGTGGTCCCAGTTTTCTGTAGAATGAGGATCATGGTGAATTCAAGGGGACTACTGTGAGAACAGCTGTGATCATGGCTGTCACCTTTCTTCTCTGAGCCTCCTTTCTATCAAAGGAAGGAATTTGGATGAGATGATTGCTGGGCCATAATTTCCTGAAATCCTGTTTATATCTTTAAGTCAGTATTTCCCAAAACATGTTTCTCAGGAGGATTTTAAGTATGTGATAGGACATTCCTTATTTTTTTTAATTTAAAAAAATTATTTCTCAATTTCTCTTCTTGAGAGAGAGAGAGACAGAGCATAAGTGGGGGAGGGACAGAGAGAGACACACAGACTCTGAAGCAGGCTCCAGGCTCTGAGCTGTCAGCACAGAGCCCTAATCAGGGCTTAAACCCATGAACTGCATGATCATGACCTGAGCCGAAGTTAGACACTTAACCCACCGAGCCACCCAGCACCCCAGGACATTCTATATTTTAACAGTTATTGCAGACAGGATAGAATTGACAACAGGGCTAGCACTACTCAGGGGATATGCCTGAGGCCTGCAGTCGGATTTGTTCGGCCTCACAAACCCCAGCTGCCTATCAAGATGCTACCCCACAGCTTTCCATGATTATCAAAAGTAAGTGGGCAATGAATGGTTAGTTTTATGATAACCATTTTGGGTCTATTGGACAGAGGAAGAAGAGGCAATACAAGTTTAATTCCATAGCAGCAACTTGGTGCCCACAGAGCTCCCCTCTGGGATTCGACATGTAGATTCATTCAGCACGTGAGCTTCTGGAGGAATCCTTGAACAGAACCCCCCCCCCCCACCAGAAGGGGGAGAGAGCAGAGTCTGGTACTACTTTGTAGACCCCAGACCCCAGAAGCCTTCTGCTATGTAGACCCCAGACCCCAGAGGCCCGCTGAAGTGTAAGGAGGAAACGGGCATTAGCCTTTAACACCCTGCAGTTGATTTCTTGGGCTCAGAAGCACTACAGTAGCAGGAGGGCGTCAGGAGTGGCCAGCTGAAGTGGATGTGGTTCACCTCCCAATATAACCTGCATCCCAGACGCAGTGGGTGATGAGGGACCAAAAACTCCAAAAGGCAAGGAGGGGGGCGAGGCTGGGCAGGCTTTCCCCACTGACACCATCTGTAAATCTTCTTGTTAAGAAAGGGATGTCATAATGGAAGGTCCAGATGGACGATAAGCCGTTGGCATGCTTCTCCTTCAAAAGCTGTATCACATAGTCTCTTTTGATCAAACAAATAATGTTCTCAAAAGAGGGCAGAAATTATTTTAAAGAGAAGAAATGGGTGGGTGGGGACAGGAAAAAGAAGAATCTTACCCCCAGAGATAAAATTATTCTGTGTCAGCAAAACTGCTTACATTCACTCTGATAGGAAAGAGTCAGAGGGGTGCTGAATGGTGAAGCAGTGTAGAAAAGAGAGGAATAAAGCATGTGAAAGCAAAGAGTGTCTGAGAATTGTGCTTCAAATTAAATTATATGCAGTGGTTGCAAATGAATGAATGAAGGGACAGGACGAATGAATGAATGTGTTGAGTTTGGTACAGAAGGTCACAATCTTCCATGATCTCCCGGTTTGTGAGTGCGAGCCCCACATCAGGCTTGCTGTTGTCAGCCTGTCAGTCCAGAGCCCACTTCCCATCCTCTGTCCCCCTCTCTCTGTCCCTCTCCTGCCTCTGCTGTCCCCAAAATAAATAAATATTTTAAAAAGCTCATAATGTTATTATTTGGGGGTAAGGCTATGCTGCTAAAACAGAGATACTAAATAAGGTGGCTTAAAGCACACACAGTTGACCCTTGAACAACGAGGCAGTTAAGGGTGCCAACCCACCTCAGAGTTGAGAATCCACATAGAACTTTTGACTCCCCCCAAACTTAACTACTAGCAGCTTACTGTTGACTGGAAGTCTTACTGATTAACAGTCTATTAACACTTAATTGTATGTTATACACACTATATGCTGTATTCTTACAATAAAGTAAGTCAGAGAAAATAAGATGTTAAGAAAACCATAAGGAGAACACATTTATAGTTCTGTTCAGTGTTTCTATATGCATATTTTTAGGCCCTGCATATAAATGGATCCTGATAGTTCAAACCCATATGTTCAAGGGTCAACTGTACAAGTTTGTTCCTCCTTCCATGGCAGTCATGAGGCGAGGCGCACACGCCATGGGGCAGATCTGTCCAGCAAGAACCCAGATGTCTTCAAAGCTGTGGCCATTCCATCCCTCGGACGTCATGACTGATGGTTGGTAATGCCTGCTGTCTCTTTCTCCTTGGGGCGCCTTGTTCAGTCCATTACATTCAGGAAGTGTTGGGGGAAATTATTTTAACACACCTTTGCCAATATCTTTTGTAAAAAATGCTTTTATATTATTATGTGCTTTAATTATATTTTCATCAAAACATTGGAGCAGCAGATTGAGATAATTAAAAAAATGAAAAATGTCTCCCATGCAACCTAATTACCAAAATCATGCTAAAAGATTAACTAAATGAGTCTTCCTGTCATTAAAAAAAAAATCTGACTTTTTCAATTCAAATAAACTGTTAAAATTTGAGAAATAGAATAAAAACCAATGAGAGATAAGTGATGCAACAAATCTTATAAAAGCAGTTAAGTCAAGATGAAAGTGCTGTTGTAGTAGTAGAACATTTTCATTATGTAAATTTTTCTCATTTGCTTATGCAAGATAATATGCAGCTACAACATTAAGTTATTCATGAAGCAGAGGGGATGCTAAAAGGAATGATACTCCTTTGGCACATGTGCATGCATACGTATACTGAACTCTGGTGTTTGGAAAAAAGTACAAATCATGTATAAAATTAAGTAATTCCATTAATTCTGTTAGACACACTGATCAAACTTTTTCAAAGTGCTTAATAAAAGAGTAAAATAGACTGGTAAAAATCAAATTGATCTAATATCTAGTATACATTGTAGTTTTTAATAATATGACATAGTATATATTAAATATTTTATAAGATGAATTAAGCTCAAGGCTATAACTGGAATATTTCATATGCCTGGATAAATATGTCTTAAATAGCTTCTTGTGTAATGCACACCAAAATCTCAAAAGAAGTCATGTAAACATTTACCATAGATTTTGTCTGGTGAAAAGTCAGAAAGTTCTCCTGTCCTGGCCCATGCTGCCCTGGTTGTTCGGTGGTGTTTTTCTAAACAGTAAACTCATTCTAAGGATTGTTCTATGTTCTAGAGAGTAGCTGAAAAGACTTGCTTATGTTTTAAATACATGACCCAAAAAAGCGCCATTTAGATGGTTAGTCTTTTGGGGCACCTGAGTGGCTCAGTTGGTGCGGCATCTGACTTTGGCTCAGGTTATGATCTCATGGTTCATGGGTTCAAGCCCCACGTCAGGCTCTGTGCTGATAGCTCAGAGCCTGGAGCTTGCTTCGGATTCTGTGTCTCCTTCTCTCTCTGCCCCTCCCCTGCTCACGTTCTCTCTCTCTCAAGAATAAATAAAATGTTTAAAAAATTTTAGATGGTTAACCTTTCTTACCGAAGCTCTGATTTTCTATCTCCAATCTCCCTGATGAGTAA
Source organism: Suricata suricatta (assembly GCF_006229205.1). Taxonomy (NCBI): domain Eukaryota; kingdom Metazoa; phylum Chordata; class Mammalia; order Carnivora; family Herpestidae; genus Suricata; species Suricata suricatta. The sequence goes on along the minus strand of NC_043701.1, from coordinate 109,787,535 downwards.
TTCATTCTTCTGGCAATCACTGAGTAGTGGAAAAGGGGAGGTAAGTGAACACTGGCATTACTGGTATCCCCAATACTTTATGATACACGTATCTGATTTCAGAAGGTCCCCACAAGGGCCAGTGTGTTCTACACCTAATGCCACAGTTCATCTTCAGCAGAGCAATGACTAAGACAAGAAAGGATAGAAAGTTTTAGGGCTGTGAGTATGGTGACTTGATTAAGCACACCCAAATAATGGTTCAAATAATTCTGTTGTTTGCAGCCCTGGAGATTTTTACACCTTAGGTCAGTGCACTTTAGATTTAGAATAGGCAAGGGGTGTGCTTTTCTTGTGAAGAGCAGGAGGAGGGTTCTCCAAGTGACAAAGGAGAGCCTGTGATATTAGGAAGGAGTACATCTGGGAAGCTGAAGATACAGAAATGCATTAAAAGCGCCCTTTTCCACGAAGCACTTGGACATCTTTACACTCATGGGTCCTTCTCCTGGAAGACCCCCCGCTCAAAGTCATTGATCAGCTTGAATTCTTTCCTGCGCCTCTCCAGCCAGCCATGGCCTGATTGGTTCCACCTTTCTCATTCCTGTGCGTTCTACTGAAGAACAAGGAAACACACAGACATGCAAAATTCAGTGCTTACTATCTGGCCTGTGCCGGGTCCTGTGCTAAAGGATGCACGGGGATAGACAAGTCCCTGCCCTTCGGTGACCTCAGCACAGCACTACCCCAGGGCACTGTGTGACATACTCAAAGCAGGATCCAGAATAAACTCTGGAAGTAGAGGAGATTAAGGCTGTGAAGGCCTCATCGAGGAGGAGAGAGACCAGAGGATGATTGGATTTGCCCCATCTGGAGAAGAGCAAAGACCCTCCCCAACATCTGAAACACTTGATCTGTTAGACTGGACCAAGTTTTGGAGAGAACGCTTGCCAGACATGGGCAGGTATGAGGTCTCTGTGGGAATAGTGGCCAGAGGTCAGGCTGGCTCCCTGGGGCACTCTTTGACATTAAGGCATTGATTTCCCTGTATTTGTTTGCATATCTCATTGGCAACAATCACAGAGCAGAGCACAGAGTCCTGAGGCACAGAGCAAGCAGTGGTTCTCAGCCTCAAGCGTATATTAGATCCCTGGAGGGGAAAGAGTGGTACAGAGGACTGGCTTCTCCTACTTCCACCGCTATCTGAGTGGTGGACGGTGGGATGCAGCCATCAGGAACTTTAAAAAGCATCCTTGCTGAATCTAACATACATCTGGAGCCAAGGCACAGGAGTGCGACATGTTGAGGGAAAAACTGGGGAAGGAAATGTCCCTGGCAATGCTGCAATGGACAGGCCCTTTGAACTGCAAGGCAGAACGAGGACTTTGAGCAGCAGGAAGGAGCCGGGAGCAGACAGTATGCACCTGAGTGGGGAGGTAATTTTGATGAGGGCTGGCATCCTTGGTTTGGGCCACTGGTCACTCTGGTAATTCTGAAATTATACACGTGAATGCTGACTGTTCATACTGAGTATTCAAAAAGTCTCTTTCCCTTTACAGCTACGGTTTCTACAGCAAATCCTTCTCAATCTCTGGTAGCTCGTCTTGTAAGGACCCATTGTGACTTATCGGTGTCTTTGCCGCTGTGGTTTCCTGGCCACACGAAAGGATTGGCATGTGTGCCTTGATGGACTCCCAGCCATTTCTTCTCCCCACTTGTTTTCATCAGTGGGGATGTCTGCACTGCTGTGGGGATAACTTCAGAAAGACTTTAAGGCCCTGAGGAATCCTTGGCCAGAGATTCCAACTGAAAAATCACAACCATCCCCTGCTCCTGGTTTGAAATGAATGATGATCTGTCAGTTTCTTAAGTATCGAGTTGTTAATAAATGCAAATGGCAAACAAAAACTGTCTCTTTCGATGCTGATTCCATCTGAAACATGAAAGTTGCCCCCGACAGGACAGTATTATCACTGCACAGGCCCCTGGGTATTTAAGAAAGCTCAAGGACACAGCTGGGGACCCTCAGTGTCTTCCTGTCAAATAACCCAGGGAAATTATGGGTGAACTTTTGTCAGCTTGGTAACAATTGGCAACTTCTCCTTGAAGTTCAAGTCTCTAACTTTGTATCGTTTAGATTCCTGTCCTTTCACTTAAGGGCTGTAGGGAGGTCATCTCCAGCTTATTTCATGACCCTACATGGGTCAGGTACACAACAAGAGAGAATTCCAGGCCAAATGTATCCATCTAAAATGAAGTCACTGACAGGCATTTCTAGGTCACCAACCAAACTGCACCAGAGTTTGGTCATTTGTATTTGTCCCACTATTTACCTTCCCAGTAAGAGCCTCCCTAATTCTTTTAGAAATTTTTTATTCTGATGGCCCTTTCCTTTACTTCTGACACCGTGGTTTTTGATTGAGCATATTTAGAACTCCCCAAGCACCTTTAGAAAAATAAGGATGTCCAGGTCTTAACCCAGACCTTGAAAACTCTTTGAGTTTCTTGAAACTCGGGGTGAGAGCTAGATATGCACACATTTTAAAAAATACCTATTGGTTTTCTGAGAGTGAGCTCGTAGGTAAAAATTCCTTCCTAATCCATTTAGTTTCCTGGTCCATTCATCACACACCTCTAACTGGGTCAACCCTAATTCCTCATCTCAAATTCGCCCTCTCCCCAAAACGCCCATCTCTGACTCTTCAAGGCAGACAAATATGAACTCAAACAAGAGTTTTAAAATATGATGGAGCCTTCAGTGGTGAAGTTTGTGGTCAAAGAAACTGGTTATTATTTGGGATAATAAAAAACAGGAATTCTTTTCTCTTCCTTTTCCAAATGAAGTTTAATTGATAATTCAGCTTCAGGAATAAAAATAACTTCTGAAATGAAGAGTATAAATATGTTTATTAAGTGTTTTTCAGAGTTTATGTCTTTTCTTTCTTTATTTGCATATAGTGCTGATCCATTCTCTTGCCTGAATGTTGTAAAGAAATTAAAATTTTAGGTAGATGAGCTACCTATTCCCACCCTAAAACACCACAAATCCCCTAGAAGCCTTTAAGACAGAACACCTTCCTAGTTTTTCTGTAACGTGTATGGCTGGAATATAGCACCTGCTTGAAATGAAATAGGGACTCAGAGTTCACCTAAACACAACCCCCAAGGTGTCTGGCATTAAACTCACAGACTCAGAGATTTAAGGAATTTGCAAATACCATCTACATACAAAAATGTAGCCCATGCAATTAAATTTACAAAGGCTGAAGGTTCTAAATGGGCCCATGTAGTAAAACTCTTAAGTTACCAGACAGTTATGAACGGAAAAGATCACATTTCTGTTGATGGAAGTCTATAAAAATCTGAGGGAACAGACTGCAGGTAATGAGCACATTACTGCTCTTCTAGTAACACTTTAACTGCTGTTTGTAACTGTTTTGGCTTGTTTATAACTCATTTCCTGATCATTAAGGACTAAGATATAAAAAGAATTCCTACTTTACTCTCTATGAGCTATCGACAAGATGAAGGACAGAGGGCGTTATGGCAGACCGCAGCACAAGCAGGAAAATGCATGAACACTGACAAAATCAAGGCGGTGCTGGGAACACACGGGGGTCCTCTGTGAGGAGGCTTCAGATGGGGACAGTGCCAGACTCCCAGCCCGTTAGGATGTAACATCTAATCCCAGCGGTGGACGCACACCACGGGCTCACAAAACACCTAGTTGTCCCTGCTGCACAAAACAAATTTGCCCAAAGATATGTAAACCTTCTGCAGTGGAAGAACTTACCTCTGCCCCTGTTGAGAGTTAGGCCTTTCCTACTTTTTCCTAAGAACTCCTTCTCCTCACTGGGTCGTAAAACCAGAGGCATGAGGCAGTTGGGCCTGGAGAGCTTTGCGGGCCCCAGTCTCTGACCTGCTACCACACTTGTTTAAGGACAGAGCACTGATAAGACCTGTACTCACAAGCTCTAGAAAAAGCATAGAAACGTGGACTTAATAAATAATCCTTACAAAACTCATTTTATCTAGTGCCTTTTTCTTCCTCTCTGGCAATTAAACTGCCTTTTTGTATTTCCTGAGGCGGTCCCTACTTTGAAGGATTGTAAGGCATTGAAACCCACTACTTGACTACATAATCCTAAGTAATGAAGAACTGACTATGGTCTCTACTTAAAAGTTTTCAGTACTAAAGGTCTTTCAGGTAGTTCGTTTTTATTCCCTGGACAATATTAAATTCAAATATACCTACTCTTTGGATGAGCAGTCAAGTAAAACACTAATATCCCAAATATATTCACTGGGGATAACCATATAAACATATTAATATGAAAAATATTTTTGAAAGTATCAAACGTTTGCCTAATTTGTGATTTTTCCCCCTAATCTTGAATCTTGGGTATTTTGTCACTTCCCATTTTTTACTTTTCCTCTATCCCTAGGGCCTCCTAATTTCATACGACACGAGTAATTTGCTTTGTTTTATCAAAGAAACCAACAAAACCCTGCTATCTCATTGTATTTACCTAAAAATTTAGAAATAAAGAAACCTACTTAAGAAGCACGCTACCTGGTACTCCACAGACACTTAAACTTCAGCCGAGTTACATCGCTGCCAATCACTGAGCTGCAAAATATTTCTCTCTCTCTAACTTAATTAAGCTTGTCAAAGGTTCCAAGAAACCAACTGTGACTCAGCCTTTATTGCGTTCTGATGAGAGGAGTGGTTACAGATCGCTCTCCCCGTACAGGGCGGAGGAGAACGCGGTGTAATCCAGGGCGCCGGGCACGCTGCCCGGCCCGGAGTAGGTGGGCATCCTCTTGATGCAGTACTGGGCCTGATCTGGCGGCAGCTCCCGACGGAGCTCCTCTGCCAGGATGTACGGCTGGAAGAAAACACGCAAGTGTTGGTGAGATCAGTCGCAGAAAACACAGGAACATGAACGGTGTTAATACTTACACGAGGCCTGCATCTGGTTGATTTAAACAAAGGACTGAAGGCGGGGGGGGGGGGGGGGGGGGGG
>NC_043701.1:109754959-109782432 GCF_006229205.1 Suricata suricatta | reverse complement strand
GCCTAACATTCAAACTGGAAAGATAGGGAGAGTTGGTTTACATCAAACACTGGTGAGAATATAGGGATGGTTACTTAACATCGTTCATCGTTTTCTTTCTTTCTCTCTTTATTTATTTATTTATTTTTTTTACGTATGGGATATGTGTTTTTAGGAAATGGAGTCATTTTCCTACTCAGTTTATTAAAAACCTAACTTTGCCACTGGAGAAAACCTCTTTCTAAAGCAAAATAAAATTGACATTAACAATGGATTTTTTTTAAACGTCAAATGTCCAATAGGAAACAAGAGAATTCTGGTGAAACAGACTGGCTGGGGGCACCTGGGTGGCTCAGTTGGTTAAGTGTCCGACTTTGGCTCAGGTCGTGCTCTCATAGTTCATTTGCATCAGGCTCTGTGCTGACAGCCCGGAGCTTGGAGCCTGTTTTGGATTCTGTGTGTCCCTCTCTCTCTCTCTCAAAAATAGATAAACATTGGGGCACCTGGGTGGCTCAGTTGGTTGAGCGTCTGGCATCGGCTCAGGTCATGATCTCACGGTTGTAGGTTCGAGCCCTGCGTTAGGCTCTGTGCTGTATCTAGCTCAGAGCCTGTTTTCAGATACTGTGCCTCCCTCTCTGACCCTCCCCTGTCTCTCTCTCTCAAAAATAAATAAAAAACATTAAAAATTAAAAAAGACTGGTTGGTAAGAGTCAAAAAAATAAACAGCAAATACACTGTAACTTATAGTAGGGTTTCTTACGGGGTAGGGGTATTAGATGAGCTTTGCTTTATTATTATCTCCTCTCCCTCTACTCCCACTCGCATGAGAGAGAACAGGACGAATTTTAAAACACACGTTATTTTTAGGATGGTTTATCTTGTCCAATGATTCAAGGTAATAAGCGTGGCTCTGCTGACGTTTTAACACCCTAAATTCCTCTTACCTCTCAGCCAGAACACAGAGTAAAACAATTATGTCCCACATTGAATTCATACATAGAGACATTATTATTTGGGGAATGAGATTCAAAAATATTGAACTTGCAGTTAAACTCCTACTTCATTTCTAGCCCACACATAATGGAAAGCCTGCCAATATTTTAAGTGACCGAATGGCCATATTTAACTTTGCTCCCATGGTTGGGCACAAAGTCAATCACTGATCCTTAGGAAAAGGTTCCCGGTTCCAGAGTAGCTGATTTGTGCTGAGTCTTCTCTCTGAATCCTAGCTACCAACCCAGAATATAAAATGGTGTTTAACCAGTGAAATGCACGAAAAAACTCTACAAAATATGTACTTAGTTCCTTCTGTCAAATTCACTGTGAGGCCCACACACAAATGCCAGGAACAGAATGCCTGTGTTTTCTCTGTTCTGTTTGCCATTGTTAGGTTTACTTGCCGCTCTCTGAATTCAGTGCTGATGTGGTACAAAATATCAGAGTGGCTTTTACTTGGCAACACTGTTTCTTGTTTTACTAGCATATTGCCACCCACTCCCACAAAAGCAGAGGGAAATCAAGTCTCTACAGACCTTATCAGAAGCCAGGATCCGGAAGGAGGCAATGACCTGCTCAGCTGTGTCCGTGTCTGCTGTCTCTCTGGTCATGAAGTCGATGAAGGACTGGAACGTGACGGTGCCCTGTCCATTGGGATCCACCAAGGTCATGATGCGGGCAAATTCAGCTTCTCCCTGAGGCAAGGTAGCAAAGAAACCAGTAATTCAAAAGGACACAACCCTCAATGACACCATGCTTCTGCTTTAACCTCTTGACCTGCAAATTCCTTTCTGTCTATAAATGTAAATAGCGACTTAAGTTTACTGCCAGGAAATGTTACAAGTTGCTGCAGAGTCAGACCAGAAGCTGCCGAAGGTCCGAATTCCTTCCTCCCTCTGACCCACGTGGCCTTCAGGCCTTAACATACTTCCGGAAGAGGAACTCAGAGAGAAAGAGAGATGGGTCTTTTCTCAGACTCCAGCCAACAAGAGTAACATTGCTCAAAGGACATGGCTCTCGTGATTTTTATTTTAAAGGTCTGAGAGGAATCGAAGCAGCTCATATTCAAAATACACACTAATGGATAACAGAGAAGTTGGGGTGTGCTGGCATTCTCTCAGCATGTGGGGAAATGTATTTTCTTAAATGATTTATAACTAAAAAAGTTTTTACTTTCTAAAATTTTAGCAGAAGCACTTGGAAAATCATCAGGCTCCTAAAAACCACATAAGTGTATGCACTTTATAAATGGATGAACTGTGCAGTCTGTGAATTACATCTCAGGATGGCTGTTAACAATCATTAGAACGGGCACCTGGGTGGCTCAGCTGGTTAAGCATCTGACTCTTGATTTCAGCTCAGGTCTCCATCTCACAGTTTGTGAGATCCAGCCCTGCACCGGGCTCTGTGCTAACAGTGCAGAGCCTGCTTGGGATTCCTGGTCTCCCTCTCTCTCTCTGCCCTTCCCCTGCTCATGCTCTCTCTCAAACCCCCCGCCCCGCAAATAAATAAACTTAAAATTTCATGTTCTCTTCCTTTACTAGAAAAAAAATCTGACCAATTACTGAATAAAGGTACATGTCCTGGCTCTGTGAAATTCTTTTTACATAGCAGCAGGCAATCTTCAAAAATACCCTATACAATGAAAGTGCCCTGATCCCAAATGTGCCATCGTAGTTTAAGTGAGTCCCCTCCTAGAAGTCCAGAGTCAACAAAATACCAAATCTTAGTAAAATGTTCACTTCTGTCTTACCAAATCATAACCCATGGAAATCAAGCAGGCTCGGAAGTCCTCATGATCCATCAGGCCATTCTTCCTCTGCCGACAAAGAGAAAGAAAAGAGAAGCTGAGCACTGGAGACAAATCGAAGAACTGTATGTGACCAAGTGAACAGAATCCAGTAAAGAGGGGGGCCATGTTGAGCCCTGCCAAAGAGACTATCAAGGTCACTCGGACTTATAAAGGGATGGAGCTAACACGGGAATGTTACAAAACAGTTTCTTAAAAAAGAAAAAGGTGGGAGGGGGCACCTGAGTGGCTCCGTCAGCTGAGCGTCCGACTTCAGCTCAAGTCATGATCTCACGGTTTGGGAGTTCGAGCCTCGTGTCGGGCTCTCTGTGGTCAGCCCACATTGGGTCCTCTGTCACCCCCCGCCCCCCGTCCCTCTCCCGCTCGTTCTCTCTGCCTCTCTCAAAATAAATAAACTTAAAAGGAAAAAACAGGAAAGGGGGATAACCACCAGACAGAAATGAAAGGATACCAGAAAGTAGCAGGAGAAAAAAACACTTAGTGCCAAGAGCACAGCCCAGTCAAGAACTAACTACTGCCACCTACCGATGACAGATCCCTAACGGTCCGGAGAAATGCTCAGGCTCCCATGGCCCCAGGTGGTCCTCTTTATGAAGCTCCCCAAAGACATCAGAATTCCTAGAACCCCCACAATAGCACAGCAACTCCCAAACTACTCTCAGGTTCATGGACCAGATGGAGCAGCCCTTCCACGCTTGGAAATGCAGGGGGTGCCTGCACAGAGCACCGTGCAAGAAGGCCCAAGCGGACGACAGCTGTCACAGTCCAGGAAAGGCCGGGTCAGGACAAATGGCACCCTCAGCTCCACTGATAGCAAGGTGTCCCCACAAAGCCCTGGACGTGATAGGAAGTGCATGCTGTGCTGAAGGTTTTCTTGAAAGAATTGGGTCGGGTGGAGGCCTGCGTGGCTCAGTTGATTGTCTGACTTTGGCTCAGGTCATGATCTCATGGTTTGTGTGTTCGAGCCCCACATAGGGCTCTGTGCTGACAGCCTGGAGCCTGCTTTGGATTCTATGTCTCCCTCTCTCTCTGTCCCTCCCCTGCTTATGCTCTCTTGCACGCTCACTCCCAAAAATAAACATTAAAAAAATTAAAAAAAAAAAGAAAGTATTGAGGGGAGAGCTGAGGTTCAAATATCAATATAACCTTAAAAATAAGAAATTACCTTTAAGGGTATTTTCTGGTGCTTTCACTTGCCCATGAAATGGCCAATCCCAGAAGGTGTGTTTTCATGTTGGCACTTGGGGCCCAGTCACTGCCTGGCCCTCCAGTGACACCCACTAGCGTGATACTTCCCTACCTCACGGACACTCTACTTCACGCTGACTTCCCTTCATTCTCTTTCCCTGATTCTCTGGCCTCTTTCACAGGTAGCTACTTCCCCACAGTCTGGGCCCTTCCCTGTTCCTGCTGTCCTGGCTGACCTGCCACAATCCCCATCACGTGGGGACCCCCACAGGGCTCAGCCCTGAGCCCTAACTGGGTTGCCAGCTGGCCAGGGCACCTCTTCATGCAATGCTCACTCCACTTGCACAGCACCCCTGTTCTCACGCCCTCCAGGCCTGTCTTGTCCACGTGGTTTGTAATCTCTCTCTCCCCTCTGTACCCCAATCCTGTGGTAACGTGACATTCTCCCAGATTTTTGTCACAGTGCATCTCAGCTCTGCCCTCTTGTCCTCACTTGTACCTCTGCTATTCCCCTGCCCAGGAGCTTCTGTTTCTCTCCTCTCCCTTCTCCAAGAACTTCCTGTCCACACCTCTGCTCACTTTCTCTCCCCGCCCCCTCCCGTCCAGTCCAGACCATCATAGCCACAGTAGCCAGGCACATTTTTCTAAAGCACAGCCACAATCAGGTTCTGTCTGTGCTCTAAAAGCCCAGTAAGAACTCCCTCAGGGCACATCCGCTGTGGCCTCTGCCATTCCTACCCTTACTATTTAATGAGATGACACAGCAAAGTGGATCACATTCTCCCCACTAAGTTCAAGCAAACTCTGTTCCCCCCAGGACACACACTCCTTAATATGTACACAAACTTTTAAACCTGGCAGGTCCTGGGGCCCTGCGTGGCCCAGTCGGTTAAGGATCTGGCTTCAGCTCAGGTCATGATCTCGCTGTTGGTGACTTCGAGCCCCGTGTCTGGCTCTGCACTGACAGCTCAGAGCCTGGAGCCTGGTTCGAATTCTGCATTTCCCTCTCTCTCTGCCCTTCCCCCACTCCTGCTCTGTCTCCCTCAAAAATAAACATTAAAAATAAATAAATAATCATAATTGGTTTTACTCAATTCAAATCAAAATACCAGGTAATATTTTAGAAGCAGCACTTAACTCTTTATATGCCTTTGCCATGAAAATGGTCATCATTCTGTTGGTACATTTTCCTTAAAGCATATCAGAAATCAGTTTTATTAATTAAAAAAATGAAAACAAGCAAACAAATTAAGTTTTATATGTCAAAATGGTAGGTTAGGTTTTCACTAGGTGCTTTATCTAAGTAGTTACTAAGGAAAAGTATCTCAGAATTTTGTCTTTGAGTCTTTAGAAAAGATCTAAGTCCAACAACCACATTTCATCAAGGATACACTTGAAATAAATCTAGCTTTGCCATCAACTACAAAGGCATTGTCAGGTGGCCTGCATAAACCACACATGGACCTGGACTTCGAATCACCTTCAGCAACATCAGAGCCCAGCACTTCATCTTTGGTGGCTGTTTTCATTTGACATTAATCATCCTGTTTCCCTGTAATATTTATTGGGTGTTAACACTTAAACTACTACCACGAATATTATTTCAAATGCATGTTTTAACATCCCTAGTATTGCTTTTCGAGTTAACTACAGGGAGATGTAGACGTACCCTGTCAAAGTGGTTGAAGGAGGCCCTAAACTCATTCATCTGCTCCTGGGTGATGCCCTTCGCGTCTCTGGTCAGGATCTGGGTCTCCACTTCATTGATGGTTCTGGCGATGGTCGTCAGCAGCACCTCCCACCCAACACGAATGTGCTACCAAAGCAAAAAGGAAATGATCAGCCCTGGGTCTTACCAGCACATCAATCTTGCTTCATTTTCATAGCCGGAGAGCAGACTCAAAGGGAATTACCAAACTCTTTCATTATTTATACTTATTTCATACTGATTTTTTACTCTTTCTAAGATTCTGTAACGGGAACTTCTCAGAAGTGAGAGTAGGTTGTAACAGTGGTGACTGGCTCTTTGTAAACAAAACGTACAATACAGTCTGTCATAACAAGTATCTTTCCATTTACCAAGTAGCAGGAAGGGCTCTGGATTGCACCCGCTGGCTCCAAGGAGAGTCAACTGGGCCAAACTGGTAGCAATGTTAACCATTTGGTTTGGCTTTCAAAGTAGTGTGATGGATTCATTGTCATTATGCTGGTGGTGGTGATGGTGATGATGATGGTGGTGGTGGTGGTCCAGGTGGTGGTGGTGATGGTGGTCCACGTGGTAGTGGTAGTGATGTGGTGTTGGTTGTGGTGGTGGTTGTGGTGGTGATGTTGGTGGTAGTGGTGGTGGTAATGATGATGATGGTGGTGGTGGAGGTGATTGTGGAAACTAACAATTTTATAGTGCTTGGTAGAGTTCACAAAGCTTTTTCACATATAGTGACAGGGAAGGCTTGAAGATGCCTAACTTCCATGCACAGAATTTCATAGGAACACACACAGACAACTGTGTGTGTGTGGGAAACACCTGAAGAGAAGGTGGAATGGTCACAACTAGAAGCAACAGCAACCCCAGCCGGTGTGGCCCCTGTACCTCCATCGTGTAGTTGGTGTGCTTGTTGTCAAAGACCAGGGCCTCTTGGATGAGCTGATGGTCTCCCTCCAGCTTGTCGATGTTGTTCTTGTAGTTGATGATGTTGTGCTCGTACTGCTTCAGCTGGTTCATCTGGTCCTCCAGCGCTCCCGTGATCTGGATGGAGCTCCGGGCAATCTCCTGACGGAGGCAAGAGCAGGGAAGAAACGGGTGAGCGGGCCTTTATGACGACCATGTGGGATCCCAGTGTCTGAGGCCACTGCAGATGTCACGCTGGCACTCAGCGCCAGCAAAAGTCACTGGATTATCTCAAGGAGGGGTGGGAAAGGGGGCAGGACCACAGTGTGAAAGCAGCTCTGGTTATGGTTCACCTCGAGGGTGGGGAAAGCCAACCGAGATCCAAAAGAACAAAGCAGGAAGGGGGGTGAGCATTTTCTCAGCTGCCTTCCCCTAAATACGGAAGCCTCCCCAGGTCAGCACCGCCCTGTTCCTCATGGTGGTGGTGGGGTGATGTGTGCGTGAAACAAGCTGTCGGACAGATGTAGGACCAATCGACAGTCAAAAGAATTTCTTATAGTTTTATATGTTCTCCCTTTAAGAAAGAAGGTAACATTTTATCACCAAAAGGGAGGTTGAGAGAAACACAAGAAGGGCAATACATGTCTGTCTGTTGGCTGCTCTTAGTGATAAAATGAACCCAGAAAGCCGGGTCATCCAAAGATCACTTTTCCTTAAATGTTCTGCAAGTGCACAGTATTTGTTTTATTTTTCTTCAATTTTTTAAAGTTTATTTGAGGGGCACCTGGATGGCTCAGTCGGTTAAGCGTCCGACTTCGGCTCAGGTCATGATCTCGCAGTTTGTGGGTTCAAGCCCTGCATCAGGCTCTGAGCTGTCAGCACAGACAGCCTGCTTCATATTCTGTGTCTCCCTCTCTCTGCCCTTCCCCTGCTCACTCGCTGTCTCTCTCTCTCTCTCAAAATAAAAAGACATAAATAAAAAAATTAAAGTTTATTTGAGACAGAGATAGCATGTGTGGGCAAGGGGTTGATAGAGGAGAGCGTGAACCCCAAGAGGCTTCCAATGCGGGGCTCAAATCTGTCCAAACCAGGAGCTGACACTTACCCAACTGAGCCACCCAGGCACCTTGAAAATACAAAGTCTTTGTGACTCTTCACATGTCTTCCTTAGGGATGGATGGTTTTAAATCTACATCCTACAGAAGCTAAACACTGAGAAAGAGCCCCATAATCCTTTTTAATAACAAAATAGACAGATGGCAGCAAGAACAGCCTGGTCCCCGTTAGTGTGCCCCCCACACCCTGCACTAATGCCCACAGGCTACAATAGCTCAGGGGCCCCAAAGGGTGAAGCCCAGCACGACATGAAGGTCCCTCATGGCCCTGAGTGGGGAAACCAGGAACAGGAGAGGAATCATTGTTGAGTCAACTCAGGGACTAATTCCGAGGCTGGGGAAAAGGTCTCTGAGTACGGCACTGCCCTACCTCCATCTTGTTCTGGATCCACGGCCCGATGGCATTAGCCTGTGCAGCAAACTGGCGCCGCAGACGCTCATTGGCATGCTGGCGGGCCAGCTCCTCTTGCAGGGACTGATCCCGGATGGGCACAAGCTGCTTCACCTGTCAGGGACCAAGGGCAACAGCGATTAGAGGCCAGCTTTCTTCCAACAGGAGTGAACAAGACATGTGCTAATAGTCCAGAGTGGAGGAGTGGAAACAGAGATGGAAGGGGAGGGGGAAGGGTGGGGGGAAGGAGAAGAGGGGGAATGGGGTGGGGGAGGGGATGTAGAGAGGGAAGGGGGAGGGGGCGCCCCCCTACAAGAACTAAAGGGAGAGCTCCGTCTAGTCCTGATAGCCACCCAGTGCCTGCTGAAAACCTGGGAGCATCTGCCTTAGGGATACAGACATCCCTCCAGCCAGGGGCTCCCACTTGCAGCACTAACCCCATAGGAGTCAGGTCCAGGGGCTGGGTCCAGAGTGTGGGGGATTTGTACACTTGACCGAGGGAAAGCAGACATCTTTATTTTTAATATCTCTAATTGAAAGTTAGTGTTTCCTTCGATTATGAATGTGGGCAGCAAACCCACAGTAGTATTTAGCAAGCAGTACTGTGACTAGATCATAGTAGAAATCACAGATATTCTCATATAACGTTAGTTATTGCCTGCCTCTCAAAATAGCATGTACATGCATCCCTGCTTCAAAATGATCAGGTTTGCTGTTAGACCTTGGTTTTAAATGTGTTAGTACAGGGGCACCTGGGTGGCTCAATCAGTTAAGAATCTGACTTCAGCTCAGGCCATGAATGCATGGTCTGTGGGTTCGAGCCCTATGTCGGGCTCTGTGCTGAAAGCTCAGAGGCTACAGCCTGGAGCCACCTTCAGATTCTGTGGCTCCCTCTCTCTCTCCTCCTCCCCCTCTTCTGTTCTATCAAAAATAAATAAACATTAAAAAATTTTTTTAACAAAAAAATGTGTCAGTACAAAAACACATACATTACTATATTGCAACTTTTTTTTTAACTTTTTAAAAAAATGTTCATCTATTTTGAGAGAGGGCTCGATCCAGTGAGCACAAGCTGGGGAGGGGCAGAGGGAAAAGGAGAAACAGAATCCCAGGCAGGCTCCATCCAGTATAGAGCCCAACATGGGGCTTGATCTTATGACTGTGAGATAATGATCTGAGCTGAAATCAAGAGCTGGATGTTTAACCAGACTGAGCCACCCAGATGGCAACTTTTGCAACTTTTAAAAAACATTTTAATGACAGTATTTTAAAATAATTTGTTTCTGTTACACCTTAAATGTTTTTATGGATTTACAAATTATCAGAAGGGATCCACAGGCTTCCCCAGACTGCTGAAAGGACTCAAGACACAAAAAATAAGTTAAGGACTTCTTCTGGGTTCATGAGGTGTTTTTTTTTTTTAACATTTATTGATTTTTGAGAGAGAGAGAGAGAGAGAGCGCGCGAGCGTGAACGAGCACAAGCTGGCGGGGGGGGGGCAGATAAGAGAGGGAGACACAGAATCTGAAGCAGTTTCAGGCTCTGAGATGTCAGCACAGAACCCTATGGGGGCCTGAACCCACAAACTGCGAGATCAGGACCTGAGCCAAAGTTAGATGCTTAGTGGACTGCACCACCCAGATGCCCCTCACGTGTTTAATTCCTATCTAATGTTGATGCAGGAAAGTATTCTACCAGTGTCCATCTTTTTTGTTCCATTTGTACCCTGTGATTTACATTTCCCTGCCGTGCCTGAGTTCCCTAGGACCTACCTACCTCAGAAGTCTTTTTTGGGTCCTCTACAAAACTGCTCCCACAGACATTACCATTCATAATGTCCCTTTCACAAAAACCCATGTGTTCAATTTGCTTTTTAACTTCATGCTGGGGGAAATGTTTGCCCCACTTGAAGACATGACAAATTTCCCTTTTCTTCAGGGGGACTACTTAGCCTAACAGGTTTCCCTTTCCAAGTCGGCTGTCAGAAGGCTGGAGCTAAATTTGAAGCTCAAATGCAGTAAGTCAGTCCCTGTCTCTCAGATGAACACTCTCCTTCCCATACCTGGTTTTCTCTTCTTTTGCATCATTGATAACTATACAACTGTTGCACGTGTTTTTATACAAAGCCACCCCAAATCCACTTGGTGGACTTATTCCTTGTAAGCCATGTAATAGCATCACAGATCGCTGGGCTACAACTTAAACCATGAAAATAAATTTTCCATAAGAACAAGACAAAAAGGCTCAAACGATCCCATGTGGACTATAATTAAATCAATGGACAGTTTCCCAAAATCTAAAAGGCTGTAAGTTAGCAGAAATACTTTCCCTCCCTAGTTTTCTGAGCAATTTTTCTGCATTTAAAATTCACACACATTTGGGAAATGTCTATCCCACATTCTAAAAATTCTTTAATGAAGTTCTTACCGTAGGGAAGCTTGTGTGCACCAAATTTCCAGTGGGGGGTATAAAAATAGTTTCCCTTATGGTATTAGCATCCTGGCCTATACTGATTTTGCCAACATTTTGTAAGGTTTTGCTTAAGGAAAAACATTTCTGCCTTCCTTCCTTACAAATCCGAGGCTGCTGAGTGGCATTTAAGAGTTTAACTTATTTCATCTGTTAGAAACAAGACAACCAGCCCAAAATGGAGTCGCTTAGGCTAAGCACCCTGTCACCAATCAGAGACTCAATTATAGCTTCAGGTCGCCCAGGAATGGAATCTTAAACTGGTCAGTCACCTGATCAGCACTAGTTAGGTCATCTGCCTGACAGACAGACCCCCACCAGCCCCTGAAGGAAAGTGACCTCACAATAACTAACTGGCTTTTTCTGCCTAGTATAATTTCCTTGTTCCCGCTCCCCTCTGCCCACAAAAGTCTTTCACTTCATACAGCTCCCCAGAGCTCCTTCGTACCTGCTGGATGGGATGTTTACAGGACTCAAATCGAGTTTGGCTCAAATAAACTCTTAAATTTTTACTCTGCCTCAGTTTATCTTTGAACATATCTGGGACATTCCAGGTGAAGGAAAACCCCGATGGTGATGCAAACCAGTCACTCCAGTTCCCTCAGCCTCAGCTTCAGGAGTGCCTGACCTGGCCCACAGCTGGTTCTCAGCCACCTACCTTGTCCCACTTGGCCCGGAGCTCGTCCATGGTCACGGTGCTATAGGGATTGCTGGAGCTGATTCTGATATTGTAGCTCTGGATCACCTTCTCCACCTCGTTCTGGATGGCCATGATGGACTGCCGCTCACCGTCCGCCTCGGGCAGCGTGGCCTTGAACTGCTCATGGGCAGTGATCAGACTCTAACCCAGAGATGGAAGTGGGGAGAACGTTATTACAGGTTTTGATGTTCCCTTCTGTATACATGCAAATGCCTTTTATAAATGCAGGAAGCTCTGTGGGGAAACAAATTCTGGATGTTTTAGAAAAGCTATTTTGTGAACAGAAAATTTTCAGAAATGGAAAAAAGACATCAGGATGACTAAGTGATGGCTGGTAATCCAAAGTCTTCAAAAACATTTAAAAAAGTAATTTTCTTTTTAAAAAAAAATCATGTTTGCTTTCATAATTTTTTATTTTATTTAATGTCTATTTGTTTTTGAGAGACAGACAGAGCGTGAGCAGGGGAGGGGCATAGAGAGAGAGGGGGAGAGACACAGAATCTGGAGCAGGCTCCCAGCTCTGAGCTATCAGCACAGAGCCCGACGTGGGGTTTTAACTCATGAGCTGTGAGATCATGACCTGAACCAAAGTCAGACACTTAACCAGCTGAGCCACCCAGGCTCCTCTGGTTCCAGAGCTTCTATGTAAGTCATACCCTCCCCTTACAAACAGAACTTAGCTGCCCTTCCTAACCTCTGCAGTCCAACAAGAATATGTAATGTTTGCTGTCTATATTTAAAGAACACCAGGAAATATATATCTCTACTTCTCAAAAGGAAAAGGCCCAAAAAACCAATTCATTCCTCTACGTCTTTAAAAACTTCCATGGGGGCCCCTGGGGGCTCAGCCAGTTGAGCATCTGGCTCTTCCTTTCAGCTCAGGTCATGATCTCTCGGCTTCGTAGGTTGGAGCCCCGAGACAGCCTCTGTGCTGACAGTGTGGAGCCTGCTTGGGATTCTCTCTCTCCCTGTCTCTGCCCCTTCCCCCCACCTTACACTCTCTTTCAAAATAAAGAAATACATTTTTTTTTTTTTTTTAAAAAAGCCTCCCCTCTGGCCCTAATGTATAAGACCTCAGCTCCTTGGTTCTGGTGTCTGTAGGTGCCACAGAGCCACGGACTGCCACACTAACAGTCACTTTAAGTGCTGCAAAAAGTAGATCGACCTTTCCCCAAACAAAGATAAAGGATTTCAGGCTGCTAACCTCTGCTTAAAGAGCACATGCAAAAAACTCAGTGTTTAACAAAGTAATTTCTTTCCCCCTCCCCTAGGTGCAAATCCTTCTAGAATCCTCCTGGGCAGGGAGAGGTAGTGTCCAAATCCCAACTTCAGTGTTCCTTTATATTTAGATTCTTTTTGATGACTATCTATTTTATAGAAAGAAGAATTTGAAATTTTTTTCTTTTCTATTCCATTGTACATCAAGTTTATTGTACATTGGTCTCTCATAAACTGGGTCCTGGCTATTTGAGAGTAACTCTCCTCCCTACTGTGACGACAATCTTTGCTGTTCCAGAAGAAATCAGAAGCAGAACATTTTGGTTTGTGGGAGACAGGAGGTGCTGCTTTGTGATTTCTTACGCTTTATGACCCAGCAAACATATATAGAGCTTAATAAACAGTCATACGGATAGATTTCCAAAGTACTTGGGGCTCCTTGGTGGCTCAGTTGGTGGATCGTCCGACCTCAGCTGACAGCTCAGAGCCTGGAGCCTGCTTCAGATTCTGTGTCTCCCTCTCTCTGTGTCCCTCCCCTGCTCACACTCTTTCTCTCAAAAATTGATAAATGTTAAAAAAATTTTTTTTAATTTGCAAAGTACTTAACCTAGCAGCCAATAAACTCACAACTTTCCGTGGATTCCTCCCAGGAGTGTGTAAGTCTATTCTACTCAATGATTGGGGGGTTGGGGGTACCTGGATCTCCTCGATGCTGTGCACAATGAACATGTCCTGCAGGTCCTCCATCGCGCCTTCCATCCAGTTGTTGAAAGGGGCGGCTCTCTTGGCAAACTCCAGGTGAAGCTGATCGATGGTTTCTAGCAATTTCTCAGTTCTCTGGAGATCGGTTAAACAGGAGTGTTATCATATATGGATAAAAACGTTTCTCTGAAGACAGAAACATGCATTCCAGGACAATGACCTGCCATCTGACACTGTGCTCGCCACAGCGCTCTCACCACTAGCACATGTGGACCAGAAATTAGCCAACGTGCAGTGAGGAGAGTGAGCCCTGCAGGTCCCTGGAGCGCCTTCTGAATTAGAATGGGACTTAATAACATCCAGAGCAGCCTTGTTTTCAAAGGATGCTCTGCTACATCCTATTTTTTTTTTTTTTTTGAAAACTGAGAATCTGTATGGGGGAATATAGTAACTTGCTTTCAGCTAAAGCAGTACCTTTGAGGTCAGATCTGATTCCCTAACGATGCTGACCAGAACATTCAGGGCATCTTCCTCATTTTATAGACAACAGTGTGCAGAGAAGACGCATGCCTTCCCCAGAAGTCACCTGCCCAAGTGAAGACAGAGGAACCACAGTTTAATGTTCCAAAATCTTCACTTGGGATTTAATATAGAGATCTTTGCTTTTCTGGGCATGTGGAAGGCCAGGGCTTCAAGACACAGAGGACACCGTAACTATTTCATGTGGCAGAGATGACAGGGGTAGACAGGGAGAAAGCCAAGCATCCCCTATCTAGAAATCTCCCACAGTTATTCATTTTTTTTCTTTTGTTCTAAAAGCTTTGAGGGGTCTCTGTTTTTCTCTCAACCTTCCTTTCTTTAGGTGAATATGTTAACAGCCATCTGGCATCTAGGAAGCTTGACACACATATTACAAAAGTGTCATCAGACTCAGAAAACTTTCTTTGCAGTGTATTTATGCATCTTCCAAGTTCATCCTGGCTCTGTTTCCTATCCGTTTTTCCTCCAACATTTGTTGCCATTTTCCCTTTGCCCACCCGCCAGTGACGTTCCTTCTGATTCCCAACTCCGCCACAGCTCCATTTACCCTTTAGAGAAGGCCCTTTGGAAACTCACTATAATCACTACCTGATACAAAATGGATTTTGCCATAATCTTATTACCCCTAGATTTTTTTTTTA
The DNA here is from genome assembly GCF_006229205.1 of Suricata suricatta. NCBI lineage: Eukaryota > Metazoa > Chordata > Mammalia > Carnivora > Herpestidae > Suricata > Suricata suricatta. The sequence continues at coordinate 109,768,075 of NC_043701.1, read as the reverse complement.
ATTCAAAAGTATGTTTCGCTGAAAAAAAAATGCTTCACTGAAAACAAAAAGTATGCTTTCTCAGGGGGAAAAAAAGCACTCTTCACTGCTCTCTGGATAAATATGGTAGAAAGCCACCAACGAGGCATTTCCCACTTCTCCTATTTTTCCTATTCTCTGTAGTGGCACCTTTCAGGAGGCAGCCTGTTGTGTTTTCCACACGTTCTGTCACGGAAAAAACAAAATTAATAACAGGAACTTAAGAGCATCTATGAGAAGATTCCATGTCAGCAGGAGGCTGACATGATTTCATATCAACAGGCTTCACCTCCAAAGCTTCTCTCCTCTTCTGAGTAAGCGTTCCCAGTCTGTCCCACTGGTCACAGATTTTCTGGCACCGATCGTTGATATTCACAGCGTCATGATAGTCCAGTTCACTGTGAGAAGTGAAAACAAAGATTCACTTTCCCTGATGTTATGAGGAAAACAGACAGCTCAAAATAAGCAGGGTTTTTTTTTTTTTTTTTTTTTTTTTAATATTAAAGATCTGCTAGAAAACTGGCAAGGTATTTCAGGGGTCTTGCTAACTGCCACCACTGCAAACAGGATTGTTACTCTTTGACAGATTACAAGAAAAGTTAGTAAAGCTCTCGCTGGTCAGTTTTCTGAATAGACAGAAATGCCGTCTTCCCAGTGCCCCAAGCTAACTCCACTCTCCCTTGGTTTTCTTGGCCAGGACCCCAGGGTATTATTTTTAAGTGGCAATGTACCTGTAAATGAAGCCAACCATCTGACCTGGAGGACAGTCCTGTGGGCCGCCTGAAGCCACAGTGACTGGAACATCAAAGTGAGTCAAGGGGGAGGGAGGTATCAGCTTGCACCCCATTGTGTCCTTGGCTCCCCTCAAAGGGCACTGGCCTCACGGCTGGGATAAAGCACCATGTCCAGAAGGGGCGCTGTGGCCTTATCTAGCATTGCAAGAACTTTGAAAAACTAGCAGAACAGAACCCTTCCTTTTCTGGACAGCAGTTCTAACTTGTCTAATGCCACTGGTGTGACAGTAAGAACAAAATGACTTCTTGCTAAATAACTACTCTTCCTTACCAACCCTATCCATGCATCCTTACAGGACCTTTGTAAGGTGAAGTAATTTGAACTTAGCATTAATTTTTTTTTGTTTTTCTGAGAGAGAGAGAATAAGGAGAGAAGGAACAGAAAAGGAGACACAGAATCTGAAGCAGGCTCCATGCTCTGAGCTGTCAGCACAGAGCCCAATATGTGGCTCAAACCCACAAACCGCAAGATCATGGTCTGAGCCAAAGCTGGACGCTTAACTACCTGAGCCACCCAGGTGCCTCTGAACTTAGCATTAAAGCGAATTCCAAACTAGAAGGTTAACCTAGTATCTCTGGGGATAAAAAGTTGGAATGATGTATAAAATGTAATCGTCCTTTCAGTTAAGATAAAACTTGGATTCACAGAGGTTTAAAGACACCTTTAGGAGAGACTCCTCTGTCATGAATGGTCCAAGATAAGCCAGCTTTACAGAAACTCCCTCCCCTCCTACCAAGTTCATTTCCCTGAAATGTAAGCTTGTTTATTTCTTCTTTCGACCTTAACTTAAGGCAATGGTTGTTCACCATTTCTTGGTTCGCCTGGCCAAGAAAACTTTTGTTCTTTTCCTCTTAAATAATATTAACTTGTCCTTATTGAGTGTTACCGCCTCTGCTACCGAATGCACGTGGTTGTGATCTGAGCGTTCTTTTCAGTGGGTAAAGCTTTCCAGCTCTTACAAGCCGCTTTCTCCATAGACGTATGCTTCACTAGTCTGAGGCAGACTTCGCTTCTTGTGTTCCTTGCTATAACCCAAAAAGAAGCCCCAAACACACCAGCAATTTGCACAGCCTTGAACACAAACTGGAAAGGCTACGGCTCTTCAAAGTGCAAATATTAAAGAAAACAAAGACTTCAAGAACAAAACCAAACCCCTGAATCCTACCGACCCCTAATGGAGACAGCAATGCTCACTTCTTCATAATTACCTTTAGGGGTATATACCTTTCTCCTTTTGCTAAACCATCCGTAAGAGTTCTATACATACCTGCTCTCAAGGAGTGAGGGGTTTGCACAGCTGTGCAAACTGGTTTTTACGCACTTTGAGAGCTGCACAAACACGTTATTATTTTAGGAAAAGTAAAAAGGACCAAGAAGTTATACATTATGATGGACACAGGGGCACCTGGGTGGCTCAGTCAGTTAAGTATCTGACTTTGGCTGGGGTTATGATCTCACGGTTCACGAGTTCAAGCCCCACGTCGATGATGTCAGGTTCTCCGATGTTCGTGCGGAGGCGGCTTTGGATCCTCTGTCTCCCTCTCTCTGCCCTTCTCTACTTGCACTCTCTCAAAAATAAACTTAAAAAAATGTTTTTAAATGAATGCAGATTTAAATTTTACACGTGTGCCTCTTTTGACCGCTTGAAGAAACTGGCACTGGGGATATCAGGAATAATAATACAAAATTACTACTTAAATTTTGTGGGCAACACTTAAATGCATTCCAAATTACTCACAGGAACCATTAAAGAACATTAAATAGCTTGAGTTTCTTTCACCCCTTATTTTAACTGTAATTGTTAACAAGCAGCCAAACACCCACCCTTCAAGAACCACGAGAAGATCATATCAAGACCACAAATACAGGGTACAAACTGGATTATGAAAATCACAAATAATTAAGAGTTTATGTATCAAGGCTAAAAAAATTAGTAAGATACTCTTAAAAAAGGCCATAGCTGGTAATTAATGAGTTGTGAGGAACACGGAAGTTATAAAAATGTAACGTAGTAAAATAAATGTTTATTACGTGTTTTGTGACAGTTATCATTATGTGATTTTAGGCACTAAAACTTCTGTGGCTAGATCAGTGGGAAGGGAGTAGGGAATGAAATGTTATACTAATCAAGAGGGTTAGTGTATTTACCTTTTTTTGTTTTTTAAGTTTATTCGTAAGAGAGAGAGAAAAACATATGAGTCGGGGAGGGGCAGAGAGAGGACAGAGCTAGAATCCCAAGCAGGCTCTGTACCAGCAGCCTACAGGCTGACTCAGGGCTGGAACTCACAAATCATGAGATCATGACATGAGCTGAAATCAAGAGTCAGACACTTAACCCACTGGGCCACCCAGGTGGCCCTTTCTAAGCCTTATTTAAAGACCTTCATCTTTGGGACACCTGGGGTGGCTCAGTCGGTTAAGTATCTGACTCTTGATTTCAGCTCAGGTCATGATCTCATGTTGGTGAGTTTGAGCCCCTCACATCGGTCTCTGTGCTGGCGGCGCAGAGCCTGCTTGGGATTCTCCCTCTCTCCCTCTCTCTCTCTGCCCCTCCCCTGCTCACACTGTCTCTGTCTCTCTGAAAATAAATAAATAAACTAAAAAAAAAAAAAAAAAGGCTTAGAAAGACTGCAGGGCACCCTGGTCAAGTGTGCGAGGAGGCTTAACCCAGGCTTCAAGCAGCCTGCGCTCCACCCATGCTGGGTCCCTCCCATAAACAGAAAGCATGGAAATGAAAAAGCACTTATTTGATGACAAAGAAAAAGCAGGGCCATCATGTCTCCTCCTCAGATGTAAGGCAAGCATTTCTGTTTTGTCTTGGCGTCTGGAGGTGCTGCGTGTGGGCAGGGGTGAGGCGGCCCCTCCGGGCTGTGCCCCCGTCCTCTGCCTGTGGAAGGGGCTGAGGGGCTGCGGCCTGGAGGGCGCGGGGACTGTGGTACACCCAGAGAACCCCAGCTGAAGTCTCCAACTGGGTTCCGCCTAAACTGAGCATGGAGAAGGGCAGGCCAGCCTCACCCTGCCCTGGAAATGCCCCCGGAAAGCTGTCCGAGGAATCCTCCCACCGCACCCCTGGCCGGGCTGGGGGCAGAGCCTCCCTGCTGCACGGAGCAGCCTCGCCCATGCACAGCACGTACTTGAGCTCCTGCGCAATGGCCGCTATCTGCTCCACCCGGTCCTGGTGCGCGGCCAGGTCGCTCTCGAACGCCTCGTGTTTCCGCAGCAGCGCCCGGACCTCGGTCAGGGAAGCTGACTCGTAGTCCTTCTGCAGCAAGATCTGCTCTTTGCCTGCAAAGGTTGCATAAAGGAACATGACAACTCTGATGTCACATACCGGCTTCCTTGCACCTGCAGAATTCTCAGTGATCCTTACGTTTCCGAAGAACCAAGAGAAGGGCCAAGAATGATAGGACCAAAGGCACGGAGGTGCTGATTCAATCATTTTCCGGGCTGTAGCTGTGCTAACACTGCCCCTGCCCTTGTGTTCCAAAAAAGCTCATGTCTACACATAAAGAGGAGAAGCATGCAGAGTCCACACTAAGAGGTCTGCATTCTTCATAATCCCAAGTAACAAGTATCTGATTGTACAGTGTGATGCTCCATTAAGTCGGCGATGATTAGTGCACAAGAGTTACCTGGGATAGTTGAGTAAGACACTTGTACTCTACTGGCCAGCCCTTGGGTTCAACCTTGACCCCACTTCTTTATGCTTGAGAGCCTTCTCTTTTCTGGTTAAATGCAAACTGTAGTCTCCTTCCTGATAGTATTAGAAGCTTTTCTCTTTGAATCTCCACCTATTTCCCCCACAAATATTTCTTAAGTCAATCAACTGCTGCAGTTATAACTGGACCCACACTTACTCCCTGGTTGACAACTTTTAAGAGTTTAATTCTAGGGGTGCCTGGGTGGCTCAGTCTGTTGAGTGTTCGACTCTTGGTTTCAGCTCGGGTCGTGATCTTGCGGTTTCATCCCTGCATCAGGTTCTGCGCTGACAGCACAGGGCCTGCCTGGGATTCACTCTCTCCCTCTCTCTGCCCTTCTCCACTTACGCTATCTCTGTGTCTCTCAAAATAAATAAGACAAAAAAAAATTTCAAAGAATTTAATTCTATACAGCTACAAATGGAAAGCAAATGTTCGTATATTTAACGATGACAACATAGCACTTACTATGCGCCAGATACCAATTTAAATACTTTATAATGTGGACTCATTAAATCTTCATTAAATTGGAAGCTGGTGTTGGAGGTATGATTGCTATTCCTCTTTGAAGAGAACACTGGCACTGATAGGTTGGGAGCTCATCCAGGAAGTATCTGGGCTGGGACCTCCACCGCCCTGTCTCCAGGACCACGCCTCCAACCATCGTGCTGTGCGACATCAACCATCAAACAACACCAAAGCAAAAGGGAACCAAAGCCTGAGGGGAACTTCCCTGACCTTTCTCAAAATAGATTATGTGATGGGGAGAATGTTTTGTTCTTCTACCTCAGCAAAATTATGATCTTAATATCATGGCTATGGAAAGATTTGCAAGGACTGAAAACAGACGAATCCAACGAAATAAGGAAGCTAAGACTATAAATTATAATACCTTCTGACATTCCTCCTTCTAAGCAGATCTTCTAAATGGGAAATTATGTTGCTTTGTGGCAAGAGTTAGTATCTGGGCCAGGGCTGTCTGACCGACAGGGAATAAACAGATACTTGTGGATCAAACAGAAAGAGTGTCGGGGAAGACAGAAGGAGGCCAGGGCTTACATAAGTAAGCGTGGGAAGAATGCATTTTTGAGTGCCATTTTGTGGAAAAGTACATTATCTGCTCGACGAGAAAGTACGCCTTCACGCCCACCTCCCGAAGAAATTTAGTACTGGGCCAGCAGGGCGGAGCGAGGTGAGGACACCTGCCCACTGGCGTTAGGGACCGGGGTGGAGACTGCACGGCGTGGCTCTGTCCGTGGCTCAGCTCTGGTGTTAGCCGACCCAGCCCCAGGCTAGAGCACTTGCCGTAAGCCCACGTCTCATGCGTGGAAGCCTTCTGCCTGAACTTCTCCGCCAGGTGCTCCACGCGCTCCAGCCTCCGTATCTCGTTCAGGAGCCATTCCTCGTAGCCCTTCTCCGCCTGCTCCAGCCTCTGCCAGGCACCGGCGATATCCTGGGGGTGTTCGGGGACGAGCAGAGGCAGGTTTGTTACACTCTGGGCTTTCCTATAAATCCCCGTCTATTATGAGTCTGACAGTGTTTTCTTCTCCTTACTCCCACCCCCCCCCAACTTCCCCACCCCCAAATAACTAACTAGTCAAGTGTTTTTGGCTTTTAAATGTCTTCATTCTTACCAGGGCCTTTTACAACTAATATGGTTGTTCGCATCAGCCGGTAAATACCCGACACTTGTCCAGATGTGGACAGAGAGGCTTACAGGGCTTTAATTTTCTGGCTAGAAAACACGAAGCCGCAGAGTGATTCAATTTAAATCGACTACTACGCAGTGACTGTGCTCAATCATCTAGTCATTTCCTGGACATCACACATCTGCTAGGCACTAGGGAGAAACTTTTATGTAAGAGTAAGTGACACTGGTAAAGTTCCCGGCCCTTCAGTAGCTTTCAGGATTGTCGGGAAGGAAAGAGTAAGTAAGTGCAATTAACCCTTGAACAACACACAGGTTAGGAGCGACAACCTCCTGCATGGGTGAAAATCAACGTATAAACTTCGACCTCCCCAAAATTTAACCACCAATATCCTACTGTTGACCAGAGATCTTACTGGTAACATAAACACCTGAATAACACATATTTCCTATCTCATTTGGATTATATACTATATTCTTACCATACAGCACACTAAAGGAAATGTTATTAAGAAAATCAAAAGGAGGGGCACCTGGTCAGCCCTGTTAAGCGTCTGACTTTGGCTCAGGTCAAGATCTCAGGGCTCGTGAGTTCAAGCCCCACACTGGGCTCTGTGCTGACAGCTCAGAGCCTGGAGCCTGCTTCCGATTCTGTGTCTCCCTCTCTCTCTGCCCCTCCCCAACTTGTGCGTGCTCTCTCAAAAATAAACATTTTTTTAAAAGAAAATCAAAAGGAAAATATATTTACAGTACTGTCCTGTATCTACCGGGAAAAAAAATCCATGTGTAAGTGGATCGTTTGGGTTCAAACTTGTGTTGTTCAAGGGTCAACTGTAATTAAACAAATTCACTGCAGATAGTGATTGGCTGTGAGGTAAACAAACTGGGGTCAAGTGATGCTGAGAGACCAGTGGGGGGTGTTGCTTCAGGTAGGTCACTTGGAGAAGACACACCCAAGGAGGTGGCATTCGAGCCAAGACCTCAGTGACAGGAAAAGCCAGTCACATGAAGAGGTGGGAGTCGGCACAGGGCCTGAGGCAGGGATGGCCCCGTGTGACGGGAGCAGCACCGAGGGCACGTGACACGAGGTGGGAGTAGGGATCAGATCCCATGGGATCCTACACTATAGGTGGGTTAATGAATCTGGATCTTAGTCTACATATTCTAGGCAGTCACTGGGGGGTTTTGAGTAGAGACACATTCTGGTTTGCATTCTGAAAAGAGCCCAGCAGCTGCCGTGCAGAGAGTGAAGGCGAGGGGCCAGGGAGAGTGGGACTGTGGGGGCGCTGGGAGAGAGAGGGGCTCAGCAGGCAGCGGTGGCTGTGCGGGTGCAGAGCAGGGCACAGACAAGCTACAGTCCAGACGCAGAGCTGGAGGGAGTGCTGAGCAACTGCATTTGAGGAGGTGACAGATGGGAAGAGTCCAGGGTGACGCCTGGGTTTGGGGCATCAGTAACTCAGGGGGTGTGTTGCCCTTTGTCAAGACAGAGTACACTGCAGAGGGGCTCGGGACAGGCCAGGTTTGACAATGTTCTGAGATGTCCACACGAGTGCATGGACCTGGATGCCAGGGAGGAATTGGAGCTGGAGATGTACAACTTGGGAGGCACCGGCGTTCGGGAGGTGAGGGGAGAACATATGGGGGTATGGAGGTGGAGAATAGGGGCAGCCCCACACCCAGGGGCGTCCTCCCACGGGTAGGGGTGGGGGAGGGGGCAGCAAGGCTCTGAGCAGCAAGGACTCAATGGCATGGGGAGGAAACAGTAAGAATAGAAAGAGTATCAAGAAGCAGGCATGGTTAACAGGGTCAAACAGCAGAGGAGAGGGAAGTAAAAGTGACAATGGGGATGTCACCACGGACGCTGATGAGCTGAGTGGGAACAGTTTCAGGAGGGGACAAGCCAGGTGGCCAAAGGGTGAAGGGCAGAAGGAGTAAAAAAGCAGCGAGGAGGTGAGAGGGGCTGCCAAGGAGAGCTCCCTGTAGACTGCCTGCTGCATGAGGGAGATGAGGGCCAGGACTGGGCTACGGGGAGGCAGCTTCTCGAGGCCCTTGTGTGCTGGTGTGAGTGACTCTGTGGAGCAGGGTGCAGGGAGGGAGACACCTGCAGCACAACCCTGGGAAGGTGTCCGGGGCCTGAGAGCAGGGCGGAGAGGGAACGAGATTTAGGTGCTGGGAGGCCCAGGAAGAGGAGGCCAGGTCGCAGGAAGGCAGGGAGGAGGGGAGAAGGGCAGCAGAGGCTGCTCTTGGCGAGGCCTGGTGCCAGGAGCAGAGAGGGGTGGAGACCTGCATGCAGGTGGGGAGGAAACATCCAGAGTGAAGGGGTTACGGGGCCAAAATTATACCCAATAGTTACAAGGACCAGAGAAGTCCAGGCAGCCTTCTGGGAGCCCATCAGAGAAGAGCTCCCTGAACCAAAGGGGGCATCCGACCCAGCGCTCACCGACACCATCTTGCCCTCGGAGGGCATGAAGGCAGGCCGGTTGCTGATCCGGAGCTTGGTCTGCAGCGTGTTGAAGTTGATCTCCAGCTGGCACTTCTCCTGCACCTTGGGCGGCTTGTGCTTGCGCCGGTAGTCCCGGAAGTCCTCCAGCTTCTTCTGCATGGCCTGCATGGTCTTCTCAGGGGTCCGGTTCTCCAGCCAGGGGATCGTGCGACGGATCCACTCCAAAAGCTGCTCCCAAAACACAGAGACGCTGCTGAAAACACCAGCAGACTGCCCCCCCCCAGTTAAAACAAAGACAAAAAAACAGAGCTAACAATGGATTCACCTAATGTTCCTTAAATTACAGAGTATGCATACGATAACTCCTGACCAAGAGGAGAAAATAAAACAGCACCCCAATGCACAGTGGCATGAATGAAAACTTCAGTGCTCCCCCACCGACCACCACGGCCACTGGTGATCATCCCAACGATGCCACACACAGGCTGGAAACTTAGCACGAGTCATGTTTTTACAAAAGTGGGACATTTACAGGAAACTCGGGGACCGGACATTAGCAGACAAATGCTGGATGGGGCTTTCAAATGAAAAACAAAAACTTGACAGGGTGGAATGGAGAATCAGCAAAGACAGGTTTGGCTTAAGAATGTAATTGTCTTTTAAATAAGCTCAAATCTAATGAAGCTATTTACCAGAGAGATGTGCTGTCAAACTGGGACCGACTCCGTGCCAATGTATATTTTAATTTATTATCTAGCTTTCAAGGAAATCCACAAGATCGAAGTGAAAACAGTAGTAATTCCTAAGGATGAAGTGTATATACCCCCTTATCTTGAATTACTGCCAAGTTGAAAGGCCAGTAATAATATGCACTTATGATCTCTTGGGAAATGATAGCCAGTAAGAATGAAAGCTAACTAAACCAGTGACACACCCACAATCTAAGGGTCCGAGGAGGGTAAACAAAGGACCAGGGGAGACAAGGAAGGGATATAATTGTTGAGGAGTGTCTGTCCTTTGATCCTGGTGGTGCCTGAAGCTGACCACTGGGGTTAAACAATGCTGCCAAACTGAATTTTCCATAGTGGCAGGATGGAAATATAAACTCGGTATCATCAGACAGGATTACTATGAACCACTCATTTGGAAGACTGATTCCCAGTATCCCAACGCTTTTGCCAGGATGGACCAAATATCGGCTAAATTCAGCCAAAGCAAAAATATTTGGTCTGTGATAATGTGCCACGGAAATCAAGTCGGAGGGGATGCGGCCATGCACGACACTCAGCCCATCCCTTGTATGGGGGAAGCCACGTAGCGGCAGGCCGGGGCTGTGCAAGTTGTGACTTAAGCTGTAACTGGAACAGAAAGAACAAGGTGGAACAGGCTATTCTAACCGAGAATCTGGCTGAAGAGCTGCAGGAGGCATCATGGAAACTCATATGCAAGCACCTTGGATGGAGGGCCCCGTCCCTGCCACATTTCCCTCTAGATTTTCACAGACACACACACAAGGCTGAGCCTCATCTCATACCAGTTCCCGCAACGCCCAGTCATTGTGTGGAGCAGGGCCTCTGAATAACGGATGGTACCTTATGTGAGGCCAGTAACCAGCGCAGCAGGGGAAAAAAACAAGTAATGCAGAGTCATCTGGGGGCGTCCGACCCTGGGGGTGCAGAGCTGCGAATGGCATCACATCTGCCTTCTTAAAACATGCAAACTACCTCTATGCCTGGGGGTGGTTGGGAAGCCCATCAGGGTTGCTTTTGTGCCAATATGTATGTTGTTATGAGATGGACCACCTCCGAGGTCCAGTGTAGTTCCCTACTTTTTATTCCATCTGAGGTGAAAAATGCAAAGAAAGGAAACACTGAGTCGGTGTTCGCCCTCCATGCCTCACCCTCTGGGTGGGAATGGACAGGACTGCCGGTCACCCGCTTCCTTTACCTCACTTGCTAGCCTCTCATATTCTTCCATCAGCCTCTCATTCTCTTGATTCACAGCAAGAACCTTACATATCCTGTTAGCTGCTGTCTCGGCCTGTAAAACACAATAGGTAAACAGGACAGCTCTGTGACACGGAGGCGCATGCACAGGACGGAACGTGATAGGGCAGGAGAGGGGAGGGGGGAGGGCGTGCTGTAAATGATGCAGATTCAAAGTTAGGGTAGAGTAAGACTGAAGGGATGGCTGGATAACACTATGGGTCATTTCACACCTTGTTTTACACAGACTTACACGGCAGGCTGAATGTACTGTGGGGAGTAACGGGGAGATACCATTAGTCTAAAACAGAAGCTTTGTAAAACATCAAGCAAGTTAGTGACAGAAATAAACAGGTCAAGGAAGCCAAATTCTCCCGTCCTTGAATGTGCACCCCAAGTACTCTACTGTCCTCCTCACTGTGGGGTGAGAGCTCTCTAAATAGCCCTTGGAAGTCAAAGCAAAAAATAACTGGGTCCTGAATATATATTGTCATTGCACCGAGTCCAGGGAAGACCCCTTGTCCTTAAATGAATATTGGGAACTTGCTAGGTGGGATCCTTCCACGGAGCAAGATTTAACGTACCCGGGAAGTCATTGAGGCATACATAATTCTCGACTGTCACTTTGTGGACGGGAAGTTGGGGCAGGACTGGCAAAGTGCCCTAAACCACGACCACATGATGCATCAAGAAAAGCAAGTTGCCCCTCCGGCCCTCCGGCCTGTCCCAAAGCCTTGCCCCTAAAGCCCGCCACAGGGGCCGTGTGCAGTTAGCATCATGTGCTGGTGACAGTCATAAAGAAATTGCAGAAAACAATGCATACTCTGTCACCCCAGTCCATCATTTTCTCCAAGGAGAGACAGGTGAAGGGGCAAGCAGCAGGTGCATATGGAGTTGGCCAAGGAACAATCACCCACAATATATGTCTAAAGAAATGTGGATTTTTCTGAGGTTTTAACATTATTATCCTTTCGCTGTTTCAATTAAGATCAGTCGTGAAAGATGTCAGAACCAGTCACTGAACAGTGAGGGCAGTTTCCAGACAGAGGAGAATAAAGGGTACCAGTAAGGTGCTTGTCTCTTCTTGACAAATGTCCCCTTCACTGTTTAATGAACGTGGCACCATTTTCATGACACCTGTTTTTTCTTTAAGCACAAATGTTTCCCACAATTTACTAATGAAATAAAAGCAGGATCTTAGAAGGAAGAACGAAAGGGGCTCCTGGATGGCTCAGTCGGTTTGGCATCTGACTTCAGCTCAGGTGGTGATCTCACAGTTCATGGGTTTGAGCCCCACATCGGGCTCTGTGCTGACAGCTCAGAGCCTGGATCCTGCTTTGCATTCTGTGTCTCCCTCTCTCTCTGCCCCTCCCCTGTTTGTGCGCTCTCTCTCTCTCTCTCTCTCTCTCTCTCTCTGCGTGATAAAAAACTTAAAAAAAAAAAACCTTCAGCAACTGTCTAAAGTTAAAGCTGTTATCAAAAACAATTCAGTTTGGAACTTGCAATATTACGTCATCACAAACACTTAGAAGGATTCCAGGGTAAGATGTGAAGCACACAAACACACACCCAGGTAGGCGCTCGCGTGTGCGCGCGCACACACACACACACACACACACACACACACACACACACAACTAGAACCAATGCAGAACAGCAGCCCGGATCGACACGTGTTGAATACCTGCTCCGCGCCCGCAAATGCGTGGTAGAAGCAGGAAACGTATGTCATGATAGCTCTTTCATCGGGCTTGGGAGTGTTCACAATGTCTGAAGGGAGGGAAGAAATAACACAGAAAACAAACACACACACAGATGAAGAGTAGAAACCAGGGTGAACAAAGGGAAGAACAGATTGGTTTACACTGATCCATGCTGCGTGTTCCTCAGACCCACAGTGCTGGCGCTCAGGAAGGCTCTCCGGCCCTGACCATGGCTTGTGAACAGAACGACCTGGACCAGCATGGCTTTAAAACAACCAAATAGAGGGCCTTCCTCCCCTGCCCTGTGATGAGCTTGTAAACGTGCAGCTGAGGCATTCAAAGGGGGACTGGGTGCTCCACACCAGGGTCTGCTATCACTTCCTAATGATGCGTGAGGCCCATATCCGCCCATCTTTTGACCACATCGGGTCATCTGCCACTTCTGCTCTGAGCAACGCACATGACCTCGCAGGATGCTGGGAATCCAGGCAGTGCTCCATGGCCCCATCTCTCCTGCCACCTTCCCACCCCACCTTCGGAACTGTTGGCTTTCTGGCTCCTGTGAGGACATTCACCAGAGAGCACATGGCATTCAATGCCTTCTATGCGTACTTACCTCGCCATTTACAGAAATCACCAAGGGTAACAAAACATCTAAAGAGAAGGATATACACGGCTTGTACTTATTGTGACTCTCGCTACTGTTTGCACTAGCTGCTGAAATAACCAACAGGAAGAGAGAAAAACAGAACCATGTGAACACACATGCTTGATTCCTTCACCTTGGCAATGCCTTTTTTTTTTTTTTTTTTTTTTTTTTTTTTTT
>NC_043701.1:109722625-109754859 GCF_006229205.1 Suricata suricatta | reverse complement strand
CCTCCTCAGAACCGGACAGGCCTCCTTACTTAAAGGAGAGGGGAAAAGAGAAAAATGATTAGGAAAAAAAAATTAAGACACAGAAGGTGAAGGGTGAGTGGTGACTCATGTTTTACATCCTCACCTTCTGTGCACCAGCAAAAGCATGATAGTAACAGGAAACATAAGTCATTATGGCTCTCTCATCAGGTCTGGCAGTGTATACTAAATCTGTGTGAAGAAAAGAAGGTTAACTGCTCGGATGTTCAGTACCCACAGGCTTTGCCAAGTGCGACCTCAGAGAAGCCAAAGCAATGAATCTTCCCCCCTCACCCCCACACACTTCAGTTGTCAAAACTTTGGCTCCAGTCAAAGAAGTCATACCTACAAAGTCATTTTTCTCCGTGTACTTTTGAGAAGTGGAAAGAGGAAGCACATGGCTAGTGAGGACAACCCCTACACCAGCAGGGAAGTCACATCCACAGCCAGAATCAGAACTCTGGGATTCCACAGAAGGCACCCAACAGCACCTTCCCAGAGACTCTCTGCTGCTGCACACGAGGAGGAGGGCCCCCGGGTCAACAAAATCCCTTCTGCAAGTCCACACAGAATGTATGCACCCACGAATATAAGCCTGGTGCTCACCATAAGGAAAGGTTTGTGGAGGATAGGAAAAAAGCTTCCAGAACCTTCTAAAAGCAGGGAAGATGGTTAAGATGAGGAAAAGTTTCCCCAGGTAACCCATGCATGGGAGAGAGACCCAAGCAGTCACTTGAAAATCCTCACTTAGGATTTGGAGACGGACACAAATGACAGGAAGTGAGGTCAGCAGCAGCAGGCGGGAAGGCGGGGCTTCACCAGAGGGGTGGGCATTCTGAGAGGAGGTGGCCAGCATGCGATGTGCTGTGGTGATAAGAAGTCCAAATGCAGGTGACAAGGATACAAAGGGTCACATATAGGGACTTGTTGGGCAGTCAATTCACAACATGCCCCACATTCAAGGCACTGAGTTCATGACTCTGCCAGAAGATTCCTGTAAGAAACTGCAAAGAAAATAATATAGTATGTAGGACTTTTTCTGAACCATTTGAAAGGAAAGGAAAAGAAAAGGAATGGACTAAGATGTGTCACAAGGTCAGAAGGGAGGAGGAAATGAAGGCACACCGGGACATCTCACTGGCCTGGAAGAATATACAGGATGGACACATGCCCAGACCTGGACTCAGGAACTGAGGAAAAATCTACTGACTAAGAAGCATGTCAGCATGCTAGAGGAATGATGGTGATCCTGAACTCATCCTCAATTGCAGTGTATTAGGGAGGCATTAATTAGCTAAATGTCACCTGTTTTTCCCTCCCTTTTAGTACTGTAGCTATTAACTCAAGTGGGTAACCTCTGGGTATTCACCCTATGGAAAGGTCAAAGGAGACACCACATGAATGTAAGCTTGGCTTAGAAAGGACACACTGACAGAAAGGAATAGGAACTATTCTCTGTTGCTACTTCATTATTTTATTGACTTTCTCCTTCTAAAGAGCTTTTGAAAACCATATATACAGATTTGGAGGAGTGAATATATTCAAGTATTAACACCCAATAACGTAGGTATTTGATAAAATAGTTAATTTAAGGGGTGCCTGAGTGGCTCAGTTGGTTGAGCATCCAACTCTTGATTTTGGCTCAGGTCATGATCTTGAGGTTCATTAGATTGAGCCCCATGTTGGGCTCTGCACTGAGCATGGAACCTGCTTAAGATTCTCTCTCTCTCTCTCTCTCTCTCTCTCTCTCTCTCTCCCTCCCTCCCTCCCTCCATTCATGCATACACATGCTCTTTCTCTAAATAAACATTTTTTAAATGCTCAAATAAATGGGTAAAATTAGAATCCTAAAGATCACTGTTATGAGTTGGGCTGTGTCCCTCAAAAAGATATGCTGAAGTCCTAACTCTCACCCCTGGTACCTGCAAATATGACCTTATTTGGAAGTAGGCCTTTGCTAATATAATCAAGTTAAGATGAGGTCATGCTGAGGTAGAGAAGATCCTTAATCCAATATGACTGGTGTCCTTATAAGAGGGAAAGGGATGGAGTGACAGACACAGACAGAAGGTGGTCAGGTAAAGACACAGTCAGAGGTTGGAGCGATGGATGATACCACAGCCAAGGAATGCCTAGGACTTCTTGAAGCTAGGAGACACAAGGAAGAAACATCCTCTCCAGGCTTTGCAAGAAGCATGACCCTGCCAACAGCTTGATCCCAGACTCAGAGCCTACAGAACCATAAAAGAATAAATTTCCATTGTTTCAAGCCACCTACTTTATGATAACTTATAATGCAATCCCCAAAAATAAGGAGGAACAGAAGATTGGCAATTGCCTCTAATCAAGTTCTTTGCTTTCCTCCAACCATGTCACTCAGGGGAAGAAATGGACCATCAGGAAGTAACAGTATTAACAACAAACAGAATAACAGAAATTCCTCGAGGGTAGAACCCCGAGGTCCTGCAGGACCTAGCAGTTCATAGTGGGCGCTCAAGACAAGTCTGTTGAGTGAGAAGCGACTTGCAAACCAGTGAATTGAATGGATGGTCTCCACATATCTGTGCTTTCAATGGTGTGCCATGGGTACAACACCTATGAATTCATCACATGCAGAGAGGTACTCTGCAAAGTGAGTGGTGCTCAGCTGCGAAATGCTGAGAAACTTACTAGCTTCTTTCAGATCTACCTGAACGTGATTCAGACCCAAAATGAAACGTGGAAGCTCGAGAGAGACCCTGATGGCTGAACGTTCCGTATTCTATGTTTTGATTCTGTAACTTCCAGCTGGAAGGAAGGATTTTTTTTTTCCTTATGAAGTCCCGAACACCTTACAAGATTTCTTTGCTAAGCTTGTTTCCATTGGAAAGAGAAATAACGGTGTGTGTTACAAAAATAAAAATAGTAAATTTTTCTTTGCAAATCACAAAGCAAAGTGTTCTGCCTTGTCTTTGCCAAAGCTGAACCGTTTACCAAATTACTTTCACTATAGTTTTGCTGCGTGGCTTTGAAGCAAGATTTTTAAAAAGAATTCAAGAGCAAGGTACAAATAAAACTCCCTTACCCCTCCTGTGGCCAAGGACAGAAAATTCCTCAGATTCTGAAGTACTTTGGATGTAACTTGGCTATAACGTTTCACAACCCCCTCCACGGGGCCATAGCATGCACAGTCCACAGATTTTATAGGAGTCAGTAAACATGATCTTCCTCTTACCTTCAGCATCCAGCATTTTGGGAATATCCAGGTGTTTCTCTGCAATTTCCATGGCCAGGTTAATATTTCCTATTGGGTCGTCCTATGTGAAACACAGCAGAGCCAGTTTTTGAAAATATCTTTTGGACAAGGGTTATGAGTAATAGTTTTTACATACCTCACTTTTAGGAAGAGACTTTCCATGCACACCACATAACCATGAGTGTAAGTAATTTGCCTTCTTATCTTTTCCCAATCCCTTCAAACATTTAGAGAAACAACCCCAAATGATGTGAAAGCCACATGAGCCATGCACACTGCAAATCATAAAATGTGAGCCAAAGGAAGAAGCCAACTGCTTTGTAGACAGAAACATTGCCAGACATTCTCTCATGGACCAGAAAGAACCCTGAAGACCTCCAAGCTTATTTGCAACTCTACTGGTAACAACATTTAAGTGATTCCAGAAGAAATCATGAAGCATACATTTTCCAGATCTGGGAGGGGATCATGGAGAATGTGCAACACCTTTGTTTTAGATGTAAGAAAGCTGAGGGGTAAAGAGGGGGAAAGCATGGTAGTCGGTGAAACGTCTGGATCCCTAAAGAATGTTACAAGATGGCTACCAAGAGCAAAAATTATGCTTTGAGGGGCACCTGGGTGGCTCAGTCATTAACCATCTGACTTCAGCTCAGGTCATGTGCAGTTCGTGAGTTCAAGTCATGTATCAGTTAAGCCCCTCTTGGGCTGAGATCTGCTTCTCTCTCTCTGCCCCTCACTCACTCACTCACTCTCTCTCTCAAAAAAATTAGAATGATTCTGAGGCTCTGTGCCAGCTATCTCAATTACATTGTTAATTGAGAAAGATAAATGTGGCAGTTAAGTATTTTCTTGGCTCAGATACTAGCCATGTGACCTTGGGCAGATTTCTGAATTCCATACTTCCTTCACCTGTAAAACTGGGATAATAATGGTACCTACTTGATCAGTTCATTATGTTTTACTGTGCATGGTACTGAACGAGTATGAATGTATACGTAACATACACAAAATAATATATATACACCACATATATATTAGTATGTGTGTGAATATATGCATGTGCGATATCTACATGTAACCTACGTCTTAACACATGTGTACATAATAAGCATATGTATTTATTTATAACAGAGTCTAATCTAGAGCTGTGTAGTATTAACTGCTACTCTTAATTACTCTCACTTTTCACTCATCGAAGATGGCAAATTACCACAGGTCTGTGGACCGCTGGTAATAAAAATCGACCATTATAAACTGCTAAGGAAACTCGTTCGATCTAGAATAATCCCTTCATTTTGCAAATGAGAGATTCATTGAAAAGCATATACACTATCTCCAAGTCTGAAACTTTTCAAAATCACTCCAGAGTAAGAGAATGTGCTTTGAAAAGCTGAGGCACTCTGGCAACCTTCTGTGATACAGCACAGGTAAATTCCTCAGGAGATATCCCATGGTTACTAGAGACAGGCCAGGAGGGAGGCAGTGAGCAGGTGCCACTAAAAAGGTGGCAGCGGTGCCTGGGTGGCTCAGTTGGTTAAGTGTCCAACTCCAGCTCAGGTCATGATCTCCCGGTCCGTTGAGTTCAAGCCCTGCGTTGGGCTCTGTGCGGACAGCTTAGAGCCCAGAGCTTGCTTCAGATTCCGGGTCTCCCTCTCTCTGCCCCTCCCCTGCTCATGCCCCCTTTCTCTCAAAAATAAATGAACATTAAAATAATAATAATTACAAAAAAGTCATAAAAATATGGTAAAAGCCAGGACACTCTGCCAATGGCCGTACACACCACACAGGTGAGGCCGGCATGCAGCAGAAACAATCCCACAGCAAACCACAGCAACATGTGAACGGCCACGGAACACACGGACAGCCAGAAGGAACTGGGCCGCAACCACTCCTTGGGGGACCGTTTTCAGGTCGGGCAACACCTCTGTCTTCAACCTCACGCGTCATTATGTCTAGGGCAGCACGGACTGTCTACCACAATGTTTAGGAGGGGCCTGGCGTCCTTTCCTCCGTCACAGATTTACATTTTTAAACCACTGCCAAAGAAAGACTTCTGACGCTAATGGAAACTTAAGCGCGCTGAAGCTTAAGCTTAAGCAGAGAATTAAAATGTCCTCGGGTGACTTTTCTAAAGAGAGCAAAACCAAATTGAATGACAAAAACCCTTCTCGAAGGCTCCAGCTAATACCTTCTGTCAATGGCAAGATAATTATAAAGGGTCCCCTGTGTGAGAAACTAGTTAATCAATTCTGAGTGAAAACGTCTGCAGCCCAGTCCTGCAGGGAAGGTAAAGGGAATTGGAAAAGAAGGCCTAGAGTGTTTGGACCTTTCCTTCCCCCCAAAGCATAAATGCTTCTCTTCTCAGATTTGCAATCTGGGAACATAAAAATCTCTGGGACACATCTCTAAAAACCTTCAGAGGACACCAAGCCAAGTAGACAAACGTATCTTAACCTGGGCCAAAAGGCTGATGTAGCTCTGGTCTTGTCCCACCTTAATTATTTAATATTAATAATTAATCACTAATAGAAGGATTTTCCTGCCCCCCCTTCCCATTTGCCCTGCATGCAAGGCTAGCTGGGGAGAGGATGCTGGTGGCAGCCGCTGTTCGTGTGAGTCGGGTGTTGATGTGCTCATTTTCAGGACGACATGCTGAGGGGCAGGGTGCGGGGGGACACGGCATGCCAGGCCCCCAGAATGACCTTGTTAAGCTTTGAGTAGTCAATGAGGTCGGGCCGGTGTCTGTGGATGAGCGCACAGAGTCCAAGGCCATCTTTCCAGCTGCACGAAGGTTGGGAAGAACAGGAACACGTGTTAATGGAGAGAGAGCAGCAGCAAGGGCGTGCCCTGGGTAAGCCGGAGCCCTGAAATTTGGGACGCACAGCCTCTAACAAACGCCCTTCTGTCTGACTCAATGCACAGAAGGCTAGGCCTCCCTCCCTACCCAACACAGTGGTTTTGTGGTCCCTTCCTGAACACCAGTCTTCTTTTTGGGATGTCTCTAGGGTCTGCTCAGCTCTTCACTCATACTCGTTCTGGGCTGGAAGAACTGGCAGTGACAAGAAGGAATCTACCCCTCTACTGCGTCTCTGCTCTCCTCCCCGATCAGTGCCCTCCTGTCACAGTCCCCTCCTCCCTCTCTCCTCCAAGTCTCCCATGTGGATCCGACAGCAGGGTCTCCCCAATAAACACACACAGGATGTCTACCCTGAAATGTCAAGGACATACTTCTCTCCAAGATTCTTAGTATACCTAAAAAGTCACCATGAGCTCCCAGATACTCCCGTGTCTTTCTCCATAAGGTTCTTTACATGTTTTTAAAAAGGCAAAGACAAACAAGCGTCTGACAGACTCAGCAATGAGGGCCTGGACTTCCGGTCTCGTTCCCCAGAGACACCTGCACTAACCGTTCTTTAGAGGACCCTGGGCTGTGAGCCTGCCAGTGGGACCAGGGGTTCACCGAGGGCTGGGAGCTGGAGTTCTGTTCCCTTCAGGGGGCCATGGGGGGCAAGGAAGCCCCCGGAAGTGGCTGGGCCAATCTTGGGCCCAAGAAGGAAAGCAAGAAGGTCAGTAAGAAGCAAGTTTGCAACCGGTTGACTTTTATGCTGGCAGAATCTGGTCTCAGCCCTACGTGGCTCCTCACACCCCGCAGAGACCGTGCTATAGAGACAAGTCCTCTTTCCCACCTCCATACACTCAAGGCCAAGCTCAGTGCCTGACACTTAGTAGACACTCTACTAATACTTGTCTGCTCAGAAGAAGAACCTCCCTGATTTTTCCTTGTGGGCTCATCCTTACCCTTCATTTCTCAGATTGCCCATGGCGGTTGGGGACCCACATACAAAGGGTGAAAATACAGGCAACTCTTCTACCCACAGATAATAATGACAGAAGGATGAGGAAGAAAGCTGAAGCACGTGACAAAACCGTGCTCTCGGACTGCATTCGGGTTCCTGCATTCTGCAAACATGAGTGTTGTACTTCTCTCGAATCCCAGCATACAGAGCTGGCCGATGAAGGGTGTCTCCCGGTCGTACACAGGGAGACGTCGGTGTGCAGACAGGACGTGTGGGAACATGCATTTCGCCTTGGTGTCTTCCTCACGGAGAAGCCCCGCCCCCCACTCCCTTCCACCTGCTCCCAGCACGATGGTGAGGTGCAGTCCTACACCCCCAAATTGTGAAGCCCCAATCAGGTGCGGCAAGGCATTCACTTATCAATACTGAGCTGCTCTACCAGCTCCTCAAATCTGAATCAGACATTCCCCCCAGAGAGATCTGAAGCATTAGAGATCCTATGGCCTCGGCTCCACTACACACATAAGACACGTCTCAGACAGGAGCAGGAGGACCAGTATAAGGAACCACTGTCCTGCCTGCCATCCGAGGATCCCAGTGAGAATGCTAAGGACCCAGGGCCCTGGTTGCTTACCTGGTGTGGAAGTTCTGAATGTTCACGTTTCTATAAGGAGCGGTTTTCCTTTGACACCAAAGCAGGAGACCCTCTTTGGCCGAGGTTTCTGTAATGACAACCAGGAAAAAGTGACCTGTGGAAATACTACTTAATGCACCCAACTCCTGGTCACCTTCTAAAAGGACACTTCCGAGGGGGCTAACTACCAAATGTATCATCTCTTCTCGTGGTCTCTGTAGAAAGGTGGGAGCCAGAACTCCGCACCCAGGGACTGACTTCTGATGACACTTAAGAGACTTGAAAAGGAGGGGCACCTTAGGTGGTTCAGTCAGTTAAGCATCTGACTTGATTTTGGCTCAGGTCACGATCTCATGGTTCATGAGTTTGAGTCCTGCGTTTGGCTCCACGCTGACAGTGTGGAACCTGCTTGGGATTCTCTCTCTCTCTCTTTTCCCCTCCCTCCCCTCAAAATAAATAAAATAAACTTTAAAATAAACAGAGGACAATTCCTTGAAAAGGACAATGCAGGAGCAACCTTAAGTTCCGATATCTTAAGTATAAAACCTGACTTCAGGGATTTGGGCAATTTACTATTTTTAAAGGAAACTTTAAAAAATGTGTGTAGTTTATAACTGCACTAACTTGTCATTCAATTCACTTATCATTTGGAATCCTGGGTAAATGGAATTCACTAGAGGCCATGGTGTTTCGAATTTACTCCCTTACCCAGGGATTTGTATAGTACTGAAAGGCTTTCATAATTTCAGGTTTGGCCACCTGAGTTCTGACCAAGTGGAAACAACACCCCCTTGTGGTGGCCATGAAGGTGTGTGGTTCAGATGTCCTGCTGCTGGGAACACATGGCAGCTCACAGAAGTCCCAGCCATGACACTCTGAATCCACCCCTCATTCCCCAGAGGCCATACTTCCTCAGCTGCTCTGGCCAAAGACTGAGAGAGGAAGGACCCCTAGAACTGGGCCATTCCTGTGCATGTGGGACCCCTCTGAGAGCTACTGGGCCTCAAGGCTCCCCATCAGTCTGTGAACAAGGCCTAAGGACCACACTGCAGGTAAGATTCTTCTCCCCCAACTCTCCCTTCCCTTCTCTAGTATGGGTGTTAGCCAAGTGCACTGGCCATTTCCTGTTCTTCGTAGGCATCCCCCCACCCCACGCCCCGCAAAAAAATCTCCGGCATGTCTGTTTTGGACTGAATGTTTATATCCCCCTAAAATTCCAATGTTAAAGCCCTGACCTTAGGGTTAGATGAGGTCATGAGAGTGGGGGTCCCATGATGGGATTAGCATCTCATAAGAAGAGATACAGGAGCTCTTCCACTCAAGCCACCTAGGACATAGCAAGATGGCAGCCATCTACAAGCCAAAATGGAGGTCCTTATCAAAAACTGACCACACTGGCACCCTGATCTTGGACTTACAGGTTCCACAACCATGAGAAAACAAATTTCT
Organism: Suricata suricatta; assembly: GCF_006229205.1. Taxonomy (NCBI): domain Eukaryota; kingdom Metazoa; phylum Chordata; class Mammalia; order Carnivora; family Herpestidae; genus Suricata; species Suricata suricatta. The sequence continues at coordinate 109,745,726 of NC_043701.1, read as the reverse complement.
GTTATGCAGGCCACTCAGTATATGGTATTTTTGAGTAGACTAAGACTGCATCTAATACCCGCCTAGCACTTGTTTCTTGGGGAACCCAAAGTTACATATATCCAAACAGCTCCTCAAACCCATCCCCCAAATCTAGGATTCTGTATGTATTTAAGTGTTAACAATTTAGAAAACCCCTTTAAACCCATGGACTCTTGACTAACATTGGGCCTTGGCCTTCCATTTCAGTTAGAGCTTGAAGTTTATTTTTTTCATATCAAAATAAGTATTCCATAATTATCAATTTAAATAATCCATTCTTGTTCAGACTTTCTTTTGACCTATAACCCTGTTGAAATAAACACATTCCCAAAATTTCATGTGCTATAGGAATAACTTGAATGATTCCTGTTCACCCCTCTTCTCTAGAAAATTCTTGTTTGGAAAAAACAACTGAAAGTTCTAAGACTTCATATAAATATGAATTGATACAGATGTTGAAGTATTAAACTCCCTATCTAGTGGTCCTGGCCAATATAACTAATAAGAAAAAGTATACCAGGAGGAAATAATGTACTGTATACTACAAAGTTTAAATGAAACAGGCTAGAAAGGTAAAGAGAGGTATAGTAAATGAATAAAATCTCACAACTGCTATGGAAGTTTAAATTTGACAGTCACTGGTATGCCTGGGTGGCTCAATAGGTTAAGTGTCTGACTTCAGCTTAGAGCATGATCTCGGAGATCATGAGTTCGAGACCCACGTCGGACTCTGTGCTGACAGCTCAGCACCTGGAGCCTGCTTCAGATTGTGTGTCTGTCTCTCTTTGCCCCTCCCCTGCTCATGTTCTGCCTCCTTCAAAAATAAACAAACATTAAAAAAATAAAATAAAACCAGGGGCAACTGGGTGGCTCAGTCAGTTAAACATCTGGGTTATAATCTCTTAGTGATATCAAGCCCCACAGTAGGCTCTGCCTGCTTGGGACTCTCTCTCTCTTCCTCTCTCTCTCTACCCCTCCCCTGCTCACACCTTTTCTCTCTCAAAATAAATACTTTTTAAAAATTAAAAACAAAAAAACAATATTTGTTCTTTATGGTGGGCTTAACTGCTTAAATATTTAAATTTGGAAGTATATAAAATTGGTAAAGTTATCACGAATTACTGGTTTTTAATACAGTGAGAACTTTTAAGAAGCATTTAGTTATTTTCGCTGGAATGAAAGAAATGTACTCTAATAAAAGTAGATTGTACAGAAGTTTTCAAATTCAGACTGTTTATTATCCAAGCTGGCTGTCTTTTCTGAGCCTGAATTATTGAGATTTTAATATCATTATATCTCACTTGGATTTTAAATGGCACGAATGGGGCTTCAGTGCCAGAGGGAATAATCTAAATGGGTCAGAAACTCCTTAAGGGTAAACACCATAGGCTTCATGCCATCTGGTCCACAGTAGATAAATTATTGGTTTTTTAGTGTTTGTTAGTTGATTAGCAACTGACATCATTTAAAAAGGCCAGCTTCAGCGGGTACTCCGTCCTAGGCAGAATTACAAACAATGCCCCCCTTACCATTCAGGTACCTGGTTAGCCGTCAGGTAACAAATGACAGGATGCTGACTGGCTGGACAATTCACTCCACCTTATTTAAATATGTTCTGTGGCTATACATTTTGTGATTTGAAGCCTAAACAGGCCAAGTTCTAATTTTGAGAATGTCAATTTGACACTTTTCAACAGTGCTGAATTCATCAAAATATTTAGGAGTACTGTGGGCGTAAAAGACTAAAGATTTTCATCTTTGGTGGCATTGCCAAGGACTACCATTCTATTCTAGTGACGGAACAGTTGTTAAGTTGAAAGATACAATAACAATAGAGATTTTTGTTAACAGAAAGACTGAAAGAGGGACAGAAAGAAACAGAGACAGAAAAGCAAGGGAAAGAGGGAGGGAGAAATGGAGGCAGAGAAGGTGAATTAACTCAGATTTCAACTGACTGTTTTTCCACACCTGAAAAAGTGTTTCAGCTTTACGTCGACAGCCCTGGTATAGCTGTGAACCTACTAGTATAATAAGCAATTAAAAGCTCAAAAAATGATGTTCATTTTAAAAGAAGACTTCTGTTCTGAACATGTGCTCGTCTACCCCCATGAATGAAACAATATTGCTGGGGTCTTTCTCATACAAATATAAAACCTGTGAAAACCTAACTCGCATATCTTTCATTAAATCATGTAAATGATGGCTCCATTTCATGAAGCCCTATTCAAATTTGACTTTATGAACTCAATTTACACAATCACTCCAAGTAACTTAATACCATCAGATTTTCAACCACATCTCTTACCTTCAACTGAAATATCCTGAATAGCAAAGCGAAGGATGATGGTCCAGATCATACCCAGCGTCATTTTCACGTTGCCATCCACAATTTCTTTAGGTGAGGAAACACAACAACAAGCTAGTGTTACCATAACAGAATTGGGGCATAAACTTTTCCAATAACGTGTACATTTCCCCTAAGTTTTGAGTTCCGAGCTATCAGAAAATATATACATACATGAAGAGACCAGTTTATGTTTTTCTAAGTGTGGCAGTGTGTCGAGCTATAAATACAGTATTCATAACCAAATGTCTCTAGTTTAAATGAATTCTGAGTTAATAATAAGCACAATCTTGCAAATGCATAATCACCAAAAACAACCCGAGAGTTTCTGAAGCACAAACACTAGATGGGCTAAGAGTCTAAGTCATCAAATATGCAGAACACAGGCTCCTCTTTTGACCCTGATCCTTCCAGTGGTCCCCAGGTGGCAGGTTCACAGGATTCAGTTGCATAAACTAAGAAACAGGAGTCTCGGCTCCTGCCAAACGTTCCAGGGCTCCCAATATCCCTATTAACTAGTTCTTAGTAAGAGTGACTGGGAGGGTTAAGCTCTTTCTCATCCTGATGATCAGCTTGAAGACGGCAGCATTATATTTGACTGTTGTCTTCACAAACAATCTCAGAGCCTGGTCTCCCATTCATGCGACCTTTTACTCTCATCTCCAGACAGCAGAGCGAACCGGAGAACCTGCTGTGAAGCAGGCACCGCCAGCAGTGGGAGGGAAGTCGTCCAGTGGCAGGCCCACCCGCCCCCCACGGTGAGGTCAGTGTGGCGGCCAGGGTTATTCTGCTCACACCCCATTTACCTTCAGCCCCGATGGACACCAGTTTCACGCCTTTGCTGGCTATGTAATCCAAGGCTTTGTTGACATTAGCAATTTTGTGGAATCGCATTTTTCCGCGGTCGGGTTTGGGCAGCCTTTCCCCTGTCAGATGAAAAGAAAGAATAGCATAGGCACAGAGAAATTAACTCCTTGACGTGGAACCAAGAGGCCAAAATTCAGAGTCCATGCTTCCTTAAGTGGAAACAGGTGTCTGACTATTTCTGATGGGTCTCTGGCTTCTGTAAATCACAGTATAGCGGAACACGGACCAAAAAATCTTTCAAGACCAACAGACCGGTATGGAGCCATACACTTTTCAGATAGCTGGGAGAGTCCAGTTTGGCCTACATATGAGCCAACTTACAAAGGAGAAGAACAGAGAAAAGCTGGTTGGGATCCCAGGAGCCTCGGGTTGCTGACTAGCTGTTAGAGGAAGTCAGGATCGCCTAGTCCAAATGACAGCGGCGGCCGCCAGGGCTCATCTGAGACACCTGATTATGAAGATATATGGATCAGGGCAGACTTGCCATTGCCCTCCCAGTCACACTTCTTCAAGGGCAATCCCTTCTCTCATCCAAAGTCTAACCCAGCCAACTGAAATTCAGGGCAAAACACAACCCGTCTGGGATCTGAGCTCATGTTTTCTGAGTTACGCCAACACATACACTGGCTCGCTGCATGAAAGAGATGCACTAGGCGGGCTAAGAGTAGAGAGGGCAGCATGGTGGGTAGTCACGTAACTGTCATTTTTTTCTCCTCTTATTGTTTCGAGGTGGGTGGTACAAACATGATTTTAATAACTCAATTTTAAACAGAAGTTACTCCTTTGTCAGAGCAGAAAAAGAGGTCCAGGCAGATCGCGCTGTGGAAAGGCTTTCTTTGCCGATAATATCATGTTCTGGCCCAGCTAGGTTCAAGGGGAACTTCTGATACAGTCATCTCTAACCAGATGCGTATCTAGTGCTCACGTGCGGATGCACAGGATTCGGGAAGGACGGGTATGCAATGTCCAGGACCAACCTGAGATGACTTCCAAAAGCAGCATGAGCTTAAGGCCATTCCTGAAGTCCTCCTCGATGTTCTCAATCTGGGTGCCAGCTTTCCGTAGGTGGGAATTACACCAGGCAGTGAAGGTCTGCAACGAGAACCAGACACCGCTGGGCACAGCCCCCCGGCAGTCAGCCCCCCGCCCTGCGGACAACACTGACACCCTGTGCACTCTGGGGAGTCTAAGAGGCTGGAGCTCCTCTGGGGAGAAGTTGGTGGGAAGAACGACTTGAAAGACTATGGTAAGATCTTATTAGTGTCCCCTGTAGGGACAAAAAATCATTTATTTGATATGCCAGCCTGAGGAATTTGTGCCTTCTGTTTAAAAAGGTACCACGTTCAGGGGTGCCTGGATGGCTTAGTCGGTTAAGCGTCCGACTTTGGCTCAGGTCATGATCTCACTCACAGTTGGTGAGTTCGAGCCCCGAGTTGGGTTGTACAGACAGCTCAGAGACTCGAGCCTGCTTTGGATTCTGTGTCTCCCTCTCTCAGCCTCTTCCTTACTCACACCCTCTCTCTCTCTCTCTCTCAAAAATAAATATTAAAAAAAAAACATGTTCAGGGGTACCTGGGTAGATCAGCAGGATAAGCATCTGACTCTTCATCTCGGCTCAGGCCATGATCTCACACTTTTGTCATCAAGCCACATCTGGCTCTGCACTGACAGCATGGAGCCTACTTGGGAATTTCTCTGCCTCTGTCTCTGCCCCTCCCCTACTCGTGCTCTCTTTCTCTCTCTCAAAATAAATAGACTTGAAAAAAAAGGTACCATATGCACCTTCTGAAAAACACAGACTATGTCAGAGTGTGCTTATTCCATGCATACAAAAAAAATAAGCATGCTTGCAGAATGGATGAATAAATAATGTTTCAGGAGTGTTCACGTCTTTAGAGCAGAGGGTAGGCGGTATTATGTCACAGAAAGGAAAAGAGAGGAGGGGACCCATAACCACTAATTATCTACATCTAGTTTATCCTAAAAGCACAAAAATGTTAAGCTAGTAACTAAATTAATTACACAAATTTGCAGTACAGTCAATCATTAAAAATAATGATAATAGTAATAGTAACAATGACTTCCTACTGGCATATTCCAGGCTCTGGGGTAGACCCAGATTTCAAAGACCATTAGATGCCTTGGAAGGGCTCACAGCCTAGTCATGGTAACAAATTACAAAGACAATCTTTAGTGGAGAGATGGACTATATATGAAGTGACATCCAAAGTCATTCTGTTTATTTTTCAAGCTGCTTTTAACTTGGCTTCCACTTGTGCACGATTTCCTGCCAAACCCATTTTAGAAGTGCTCCTGGCAGCTGCTGGTTAAGAATGCAAACTGTCCCCTGTCTCACAACAGCTGTGGGGCTCAAGAACAAAATGCCCGGCACGTTACTCTGCAGGCAGACACGCAAATAGGGTCTGTGTTCTAGACGACAAAATGAATCCCTAAAAAATAAACAGCTTCCATGCAAGGCCACAAAAAGACACCATTTCCATAAAAAGTGATTTTCCTGGGTAATAAGGAAGATTTACAAGTCTGTCACTTTTTTCAACAAATATGTGATGGCCTTAAGTTCAAGGGCAAAAATGCAGGCGTTTTCTTGGACTTAGAAGAAAGAATTCATTTTACTCTGAGAACCTAAAGTAAATAATTAGTTCTCCTAAAACACATCTAAACTTTAGTCAACTCTAAACAGAAGAGCAACTCGAAACCATATAGTCTAGATTTTTTCCCAGTCGATGAGGTAGCCACTAGCCATGCGTAGCTATTTAAGTGTAAATTACCAGAAACTAAAGGAAATTAAAATGTTAGTTCTTCTGTTGCACAAACCACTTTTCTTTATTTTTTAAAATATAATTTATTGTCAGGTTGGCTAACATAATGTACAGTGTGCTCCTAGTTACTAGTCTTTGACAAAGCAGGAAAGAGAATCCAGTAGAAAAAAGACCATCTCTTAAGTGAATGGTGCTGGGAGAACTGGGCAGCACCATGCAGAAGATGAAGCTGGACCACTGTCTTACACCACACACAACAATCAACTCAACATGGATGAAGGACCTGAATGTGAGACAGGAAACCATTCAAACCCTCAGCCGCAGCAATTTCCTGCTCGGCACAAGTCACCTTTCAAGTGCTCAAAGGCCATATGTGGCCGGTGGCTACTGAGCTGGACTGTGCCCATACTGAACATCTCCAGCATCATGGAAAGCTCTATCGGACAGTTACTCTAGATAACCCAACTTTGGTGTCTGAAGCTAAGATTGTTATGAAGAGTCCCTCATTTATTTATTTCAATATTAATTTTATCTATTTACTTTTTGAATACGTAATGAATTTCCTTGGTTCAAAATTCAAATCAGGGCACGTGGGTGGCTCAGTCGGTTAAGCATCCAACTTGGCTCAGGTCATGATCTCACAGTTCATGGGTTCAAGCCCCACATCAGGCTCTGTCCTGTCTGTGTGGAGCCTGCTTGGGATTCTCTCTCTCCTTCTTCCTCTCTGCCCCTCCCTCACTTGCTCTCTCTCTGTCTCACTCTCAAAATAAACAAATTTAAAAGAAATTCAAGTGGTACAAAAAGATACGAAGTGAAAACTATCCCTCTCTTCCTACACCCAGCCATCCAACTCTCTTCCCCAGACAGTACACACACACATTTTGTTTTTTTGTTTATCTTTTCAATGATCTTCAACAGATATATAAATATACAGATAAACATGTTGTTTTTTGTGCCTTTAATACAACCCAGAGTATACACATTGTTCTGTACCTGGATTTTTTACCCACTTAAAAAATATAACCCAGAGGTCATTCTGCATCAGTACAGATCATTCCTTTCCTTTCTTTAAAAATTTTTTAATGTTTATTTGAGAGAGAGAGAACACAGAGTGTGAGTGGGGGAGGGTCAGAGAGAGAGGGAGACACAGGATCAGAAGCAGGCTCCAGGCTCTGAGCTGTCACATAGTACCTAACACGGGGCTTGAACCCACGAACTGTGAGATCATGACCTAAGCTGAAGTCGGCCGCTTAACCACCTGCGCCATCCAGGTGCCCCTAACATCATTCCTTTTCATAGCTGCATAGTATTTCACTGTAGCACACAGACCACACTTTATGTAACTAGCTCCCCGTGGATGGACATTTAGGTTGTTTCCAGTTATCCTTCAGTAAAACACATCTCAGGCCCCATTTTCAGCAAGCAAAACTACTTTAAACATGGTTTGAATTTTTTTACTCACAATAATGAAACTAATCATATACCTAACCTTTTGGGATAGGCACAGGAAAATAGGCCATGATTTTTTTTTTAATATAATTTATTGTCAAATCGGCCAAAAAACAGTGTGCTCTTGGTTTTTGGAGTAGATTCCCGTGATTCATCACTTACATACAACACCCAGTGCCCATCCCAACAAGTGCCCGCCTCAATGTGCATCATCCATTTTCCCCTCTAGGTTTGTTCTGTGTATCTAAGAGTCTCTTATGGTTAGCCTACTTCTCTATTTTTAATCTATTTTTCCCTCCCCCACTTATTGGTCTTCTGTTAAGTTCTCAAATTCCACATATGAGTGAAAATATATGATGTCTCTCTCTGAATGACTTACTTCACTTAGCATAATACTCTTGAGTTCCATTATCTATGTTGTTGCAAATGGCCAAATTTCATTCTTTCTCATTGCCAAGTAGTATTCTATTATACATGTAAACCACTTCTTCTTGATCCATTCATCAGTTGATGGACATTTGGGCTCTTTCCATGATATGGCTATTGTTGACAGTGCTGCTACAAACATTGGGATACATGTGCCCCTATGAATCGGCACCCCTGTATCCTTTGGATAAATTCCTAGTAGTGCTATTCCTGGGTCACAGGAGAGTTCTATTGTTAATTTTTTGTGGAACCCCCACATTGTTTTCCAGAGCAGCTATACCAGTTTACATTCCCACCAACAGTGCAAGAGGGTTCCCATTTCTCCATATCCTCTCCAACATCTGTAGTTTCCTGAGTTGCTCATTTTAGCCACTCTGCCTGGCATGAGGTGGCATCTCAGTGTGGTTTTGATTTGTATTTCCATGATGATGCGTGACGCTGAGCATCTTTTCAAGTGTCTGTTGTAGGCCATGATTTTAAAAAATCTAATTGACAGGCAAAAAACTTAATGACATAAAATATTTACAGAGTTCTTTTTGTTCAGAGTCTATTTAAAATGAGCAACTACTGCTGTGCAAATTCCTTATCTTGTAACCACATGATTTAAGTCCTTTCATAATAAAAGTATCAGAAACACTCCTGGATAGAACCCCAAAGCTGCTCATGAAATCCGTGCAGGCTTCCTGACCCCGCTATGCAACGCTGAGGAGGTCTATTTGATCCTACCTTTTTATAGGTATACATACAGGGAAGGTAATTTACCAGAGGTAATTATTCCTTTGTGCAAATCCAGAGAATGAATCTAATCTAAAAGGTCAATTTATTTAGTTAAGTCTAATGAAGGGTCCCTATCTTTAATGAGCATTCCTAAGAGCCAATAAAGGCGGCAAGTAACCAATTGGAATGTGAAGAAAGGACCCCGAGAGCTGTAAGATAATAGCTTGCAAAGGGGCCGGTGCACTTTGAAAAGGAATTTAAAGCTTTATTGGAATGTTTAATTTTCATTCTATTTACAGTTTTAATTACCATGGTCTATAGGGACTGTTCTTATGCATTTCCAATCGTCCTCGGTTTCTCTGAAAAGCCTGATAATTACGGAGGAGACAAAGCAACAACAGCAAGAACAACCTCCCCACATTTTACCTGAAGGCTCCTCTGTGGCCTGTCTCACTGGCTGATAGCAACATTCACCTGTAAAGTTCATGGGAACTAAATCTTGAAGGACAAACATGGAATGAGGGTAGGTCCACGTGGTTTTTGAGGCAGGCTCCTTGGGTCAATCCAGACTACCGAGCCAGATGTCCTTTCTCAGAAGAAATGATGCTCTATGAATCAGACACAGCCCACCAAGGAAAGAGGCCACAGTCTCCGCAGGTCACGGCTCACCCCAGAAACTGCTCAGTCACAGGTGAGGTCCTCTAGTCTCCTCTCCTGTTTCCTCTGCCTCCCTCCTAGAGAACAGCTCACTCCCTGCTCTTCTACACCTAGCAGTAAGTACCAACGCATTCTGAGGCTCAAAGACAGGCACGTAAAAACAAAACTCTCAGGGTCATACAAAGACAACCAAGATGGGAAATTACAGAACCATCTACAGATGTTCCTGACCTACGATGGTTCGACTTCTAATTTTTTGACTTCACATTGGTATGAAAGCCATTTGCATTTACAGGTAACCATACTTGGATTTTGGGGTCTGTAGCTCTTCCCAGGCTCCTGCTATGTGGTCCGGTCCTCGCTTGTGACGCTGGGCAGGGCCAGCAGCTCCTGGCCAGCCACAGGACCACGCAGGTACACAATGGATACACTTATCAACGTTCTGCATCCACATACATGGCCCTTCTGTTGCTCACTTTGAGTGCAGTATTCAACCATGAGACAGTCAACACTTTGTTACACAACAGGCATGGTGTTAGTAGTGAATGCGTTTTTTACTTACAGTATTTTCAATTTATGATTGGTTTATCCAGATGTAACTCCATTATAAGTTAAGGAAGATCTGTATCTTCAGAAGGGAAAGGCTATTAGTATTTAGAGTCCTGCTATCACCTTCCAAAGAAGCTCACGCAAAAACAGATAGAAAAGTTGGGCAGGCAGTGGAAAGCACTGTCTCGACATGTATATTCCTGAGACAACAGGGGCAAACATCAGCATCTTTTCCCGAAAGAGAAGGAATCACCACCCGTGAGGTACCGGCCAGGATGGGTGGTCCTGTGGGCACAGATTGGTCTTTGTGGCCACACAGGCCCTGGCCATGGCACAAAAACTCTTCAAGCAACAGGGTGCAAAGAAGAATGGCCCAGAGGTGAAGTTCCCATAGCTCGTAAGAGTAGGTTTTCACACAAAAGTCTGAAGGATATTCAAACTACCAGCAGTCCCTCCTCTGTTATATTCCTAAATGTAATCCAGAGGCCCAGAAAATGTTCTCCAACCCCTGAAACATGGCGGCTGAGAACAATATCAGTTGAAGGAGTTTCCCAGGAGGGCCTGTTACCAAGAACTCTTAGTCCCATTCAGCGGCAGGCAAGGCCACTCCTTTCACGAAGAACTTACTAGCAAAGTCCCTAGTTAGTCCACAAGGACTATAAGACTAACTATTGTCTTTCTCAAAGGTATTTTCTATGACCATCAGCACAGTGTGCTAAATGGCAAAAAAATGTACTATGTCCTTACTGAAATGCCGAGAGAGGCCTGCGTTACTGAAGGCTACATATTTGGTTTCTTTTCCAATTAATTCAGCCCATAGACATAACCACCTACATTGTAGACTTTTCTACAGAGAGAAAGGGAAGAAGGTCTTTTAATCAAGATGAGTAATATCTCTAGTTATTGACATAACACCAGTTCCTATCTCTACCCGGAAGAAATTATTACCCAGATAAGGACAAAAAAAAAAAATCCATCTTGAGTCTGACACGGTTGTCTGGATAGGAGTCCATTTCACACTATCAGTTAATGATTAGTTCTTTTAGCAGTTCCTGGCATGGTCTGCCTCCTGTAAGACTAACTGTTCAATTTACTGTTCTGTTTTCTTCAAATCAAACATATGTCAAGACAATATCTATACATTTCCTTCATGCTTTTAAATTAGCTTTGACTCTGATGATAATGACATAAAATACTCATTTCAGATCCCATTTCCTGAAACAGGTACCCAGAAAGGCTTACGGGATTTTTTTGAACAAAACAGAACAGGGCCGTTGAGTGCTGGGACATGCGGGCAGAGCCCACAGCACGAGGCTTGGTGGGTAGAAAGCCCACCAAGTATAAAACAGCACTGTCAGGTCCAAATCAGTCCAGGACAGTGTCAAAGTGCTCTGTGATTTTGAGATTGCTGATAGCTCACTTTGCTTCTCGAGTGAAGATGTCAGGAGACTTGCCGTGTTCATCCTGGTGTGCATCCCGTGGGGTGGGAGGGACTGGCCCCAGGTAAGCAGGGGCAGTGGGCCCAGGAGAGACTAAGGTCAAGCCTGGCCCAGCCTGCAGTCATGACTCAAACTCAGATTCTATTTCTGACTCTGACTCCATATAACTATTTGCCCTTCATGCCCGGACACTTTCCCAGCTACTAAACACCAGATAATTGTCACGATCAACTCTATGAAATTGTTGAAAAGGTTACCGGGAGAAGAAATCTGAACGCTGGTCAGCCAATGCTACCTTACTGCATCAGTTCTGAACACACTCTCACGTACACCTACCGGAAACCACTCTGTGCTTTAAGTTGATTTTTCTAAAAATGCTCCATTTATTTTTCTATTTACAATAATCACTTTAATCATGTGCTCTTTTCCACTTCATAGACTCCCAATTTACCAAGATTCCTTCTAATCACTTTCCTGTTTGTTTAATTGTTTGTTTTAATATTTGAAAAGTAAAGGGTGGGGAGCATCTAGAAAGAGATTGTAAAATCTCTGGTTACGGCAGGAGAGGGGGCCAGAGCTGTTCCTCTGAAGTAAATGTGATTTCAGCTTTTGTGTTGAGAAAGGAGACACTGCCCACAGAAAGAGCAGGGAGCCCACTGACAGAGGGCAGAAATTCCCGCCCCTTGTGGCCTGCAGAGGCAGAACGTCCTGGTTCACTACAAAGCTTCGCTGTCCTCTCAGCCGAGAGAGATTCCGGTCCACACACCACGTGAGGACGTGCGCTGGACGATCCATGCGATGGGCTCACATCAGACTCACATCAGAAATCAGCAATGTGGCCTTACGTGTAAATATTCAGACACATAACCATCTTGGAAATCATTTAAGGAAGTTCTGTGGACCCAGAGGTCACTCACAATATTGACTGGTCAGCATATCTGATTTTGAAAAAAGAACCCCAAACTTCCAAGGTTGCCAAGTGCCCAGGTAGATCTTTTAACTACGCACACAACATAATTAAAAAAACCAGAGAAAGAAGTATGTAAGCTCTAAAGGGTTAATTTTAAGGATCCTGCTTGTGCTATAACCAATTGCAAGATGTCTTGGAAGTCCATTTGGAGCCCTAATGTTCTCAAGTTGCATAGCCAGGGACCTAACCACACACAGTCAGAAGCCCTTTCATTCTCTGCCCCCAATCTCTGCTTAGAACTCCAAGATCCTGCTCGGCATGCAACAGCTCAGGTCAGCAGTCGCTGAAAAACAGCGGCCCTAAAATCTGGAGCCTGGCTCTGTGATGGGCTCAGCCTCTGGTGTGAGCAAGTCGGCTCCTCTCTGTAGCTTGTTTCTTCCCCTAAGGAATGCACCATTGACCTAATTCAACTAGTTGACTGTGATGCATGATAAATTAAAGAGAACGCAAAATATGTCACAAATATAAATGCTGTCGAAACACAAAAGAACAGCACTCAGTGATGGCAACAATTCAGAGAAAGCGGAGGTGCTCTGGGGTTTAATTTAAAAGGGAATTAAACCATTGCATAGAAAAACAGACAGCCTATAGTCACGATCTAAGTCTACTGGAGCATGAGATATTCCACCTCCAATAACTAAGCATAAACAAGCTGCTGCTTCGCACATTTCATAAACTTTGCAGGAATACAGACAGAAAAGGGAGGCAAGAAGGTCTGGAATCCAAGAAGCCAGAAAGATGCCAGGCTTTCATCTTGTCTCGATTTTCCATAGGCACTCACACCACGTTTCAGAGAACAAAGAGCATCATTAACATCTCTTAACTTCCTCAAGGCTCAAGGTGTTCAGAAGGTTAGTTTTGGCTGATAGCAGGAAAAAAATTATTCCCATGTGTGTGTTTTTTTTTAAATGTATTCCCAAGAGGCAATTAAATAAAGGGTTACATTTGCATCAGGACTTGGTTCTAAATACAACCAAGTATAAAGATCCTTAAAATTAAGTCTTGTAGGGAGTGACCAGGAGGCTGAGTCAGTTGAGTGTCCGACTTCGGCTCAGGTCATGATCTCATTGCTCATGAGTTCAAGCCCCATGTCAGGCTCTGTGTTGACAGCCCAGACCTGGAGCCTGCTTGGGATTCTGTTTCCCTCAAAAATAAACATTTATACAGTTTTTTAAAATTAACTCTTACAAAAAGGCAAATCCCATTTCATCTTGTTGCAAATGGCAGACACACACTGGTTTCTCAGGCTTTCTATGCCTGCAAGCACACACCTAAATGACCACAGGAGCCTCGAATCCTGTCTTACTCACCTCTGTATCACCCATGGAACCCAACACCAAGCAAGCATACCTGATTCACACAGAAAGGACTAGCACTTACTAGAATTTTTGATGCTTCAAACGGTGGCAATTCCAGTCATGAACAAGCTAGAAGCTCAATAGTACCAAAATATTGTGTGTGTTTTTTAATGCTTATTTATTTTGAAAGAAAGAGAGCAAGCAAGGGAGGGGCAGAAAAAGAAGAAGAAAGAATTCCATGCACGAACCGTGAGATCTTGACCTGATATCAAGAGTCAGGCACTTAACTAACTGAACCACCCCGGCCTCCCCAAAATACTGTTTTACACTTGAGTCCCAGGGACACTCAGAAATTACTCAAAGTTAGTGGGGGGGGGGGGAAGCAGCAACCTTTTTCCATTGATTCATGGACCCCCCCCCCAACAAGTTCTGTCCATTAGCAGGGTCCAGGGGTCTCTTCTACCCAAAGTTAGGATACCTAGCAATCTCAAATGGGGGAGGAGAGGGAAGCCCATGAACAACTCAAGGGCTGTCACTGTAGAGTCCTTCAAGGACTTGATAGGAAAACAGAAAAACTACTGTCAGAAATATCTGACGTGGGACACCACCTGAAAAAAAAATAGTTACAAACAGAGAGGGAGGGAGGGAAACCATAAGAGACTCTTAAATACAGAGAACAAACTGAGGGTGGATGGGGGGCGGGGGTGAGGGGAAAATGGGTGATGGGCACTGAGGAGGGTACTTGTTGGGATGAGCACTGGGTGTTGTATGTGAGGAGCCATGGGAATCTACCCCCAAAACCAAGAGCACGCTGTACACGCTGTATGCTAGCCAACTCGACAATAAATTATATTTTAAAAAATAATAATAAAATAAAAATGCTGGTGTAAGTAATACACTCAGGGGCCCTGCCTCTGCGCTCCTGACAGTGTTAGAGCACAGTAGCACTCAGTAACTATTTGTTCAATAGGATCTCATTTGCCAGACTTTCTGGAACCGAGTAAAGAGGATAGCAATCAGATTTTTTTTCTCTAACTGAAAAAATAAAAGAGACTCAGAAGTTTAAAATCTGTTATCTGCTCAAGTTCCAGGTTTTTTAAAAATTATCATGTCAAACTTCATTGCGGAATCCTTAAATGTTAAAATAGACTCTGTAATCTTGCCAAAAAAAGAAAAGAAAAAAAAAACTCTTGTAAAAAAATAAAAGACAACCTCATGGCTGAGGGTATCCGAAAATAGAATCAGGCTAATAGATGATCCTTTAAGTGGGGAGGTTAAAGATGGCTCTCCTGACACTTGGAAAGATAGTTCTACCATGTCTGGTTTTCATCAGAAATTCTGAACTGTGAATTTTAGGCTTCAGTCACCAGGTTCCTAAGACTGACTTCCATTTATGTCCTGAGCTGTTCAGAATACACAAAGAAAGGTTCTGTAGTAGTTTTCAGGTTTTTTCACAAAGCCAAATCTAGCCCAGACTGATTCCGGCTTGAGGAATGGCCTCTCTGGTATGCGGAATCTCCTCCACAACTTCCAGAAAAGGAGGGGACAGAATAAAGTTACGGAATTTGGAAAGGGGTAACAACAGCCAATGAGGCTACTTTGTATCAGGAAAAGTCTGGGCCTCAACAGGAAAGCTGTGCATTGCCTGCTATGCTATTCTAGAACTCCTAAGTCATAGATGAAGGAGAGCAATGCAAATAATTCTTGCCTACAGACAAGAAAGGCATTCTCTTTGGTACAGGGACCATCCTCCTTCCTCCCATAGGAAAACATCTGCTGCCCTTTGGACACTTATCTTGCTATTTCTAATCTATCAATGTGCCTGTTCTTTGGATTTTCTTTTGAACCGCTCATAACTCCTCTCCATTTTTCCTTGTTAATGAGTTAAATAACATCTTTAACGTGAATTCTCTTTTGTATTTGTGTGAGAGTCAGGGTTTTTACCTGTATTTAAGAATTGTCTTTTAATTCTTAGGGTCTTTTTTCCTAAAGAGAGGACAACCTTCAAACATGCTGAAGTATTCATTATTCCAATCAAAATGTGACTGATTTCAACGAAAACAAGAATGACCCATGGAACTGTCGTCTATCATTTGCTGATCTTAAGTTACGGTATGCTTCCCTTGTCCCATGAAAATGACAACTGTCCTAAGTCTCGGCTTACTGGATTCCTTTCCCATGTCAAAGCCTCCATTTAAAGTCTAATACGTGTCCCCATGTTCCCTCTCATACAAATCACCATAAATAATACTAAATATGGGTTGAATTATTTAGCACGTTTCCCTGTT
The DNA here is from genome assembly GCF_006229205.1 of Suricata suricatta. Classification (NCBI taxonomy): domain Eukaryota; kingdom Metazoa; phylum Chordata; class Mammalia; order Carnivora; family Herpestidae; genus Suricata; species Suricata suricatta. The sequence continues at coordinate 109,729,921 of NC_043701.1, read as the reverse complement.
TCATAAAGATCTTACATTTATCTAGAAGCTCAAGTATTTCCATCTGTTAATTTCCTCCCTCCTCAAGAAAATTTCCCACAAACATTTCATCACCACTTGCAGGAGTCCTTCTTACTCATGCTCCTGATTTTCATTTCTCAGCTACGCTTACTCATCACTGCGTCCCTATTATCGGCGAAGTATGTGAAATAACACAGCAAGAACATCAAGCACTATTCTGCTCCACCGATTCTCAGCGTTTTGAAACAAAAAATAGTTTGAAATTTTTTCAAAACCAAATTTTTATGTAAAAATTTATGAAATTTATTTTCAAAACCTTTTATTTTAAAAAAGTTCTAGCATTCGCCCTTCTGAAGGATGGTTAGCAAATGATCTTGGTCAACCCCTTCCTCCCAATTTTAACTGTTAACTGGAAAAAAGTACAGGAAATATGCAGATTCTTCCCAAACTATTCTAGGGCTGAAAGCGTATGTTTAACCAAATCAAGTATCTTCAGTATCAAAGTCTCAGTCATTCTTGCTCTAAAATGTTTTTAAAAAGGGGCGGAGGGGTCACCTGAGTGGCTCAGACAGTTAAGCTTCTGACTTTGGCCATGGTCATGATGGCACCATTTGTGGGTTCCAGCCTTACATCGGGCTCTGTGCTGACAGCTCAGAGCCCAGAGCCTACTTCGGATTCTGTCTCCCTCTCTCTCTGACCCTCCCCTGCTCATGCTCTGTCTCTCTCTCAAAAATAAATAAACATTAAAAAAAATTTTTAAGTTGGGGGGTAAGCTCAAAGAAGCACATGAAAGCTCTCGGGTGCCTGGTCAGCCAACACAGAGCAATCCCCAGGCCAGGAGCCTGACTTAGCCACTGGCTGGGCACTCTGTGGGGTCACACCTGCCTCCCCCCAAGCTGGCACAAGCTATGTGGAGAATTCCTTTGAGGACTTTCTGGTAAGCAAGCATCTAAGGCTCCCAACAAACAGCCTTACATATGATTGATCCGAGCTATGCTTCCCAAAATAACTTGTTCCCTTGCAGCCTGGGTAATTATGCACAAGATATGGCTCTGTGACAGGGCAGACCCAACTGTTGCTTGCTTTTACGCAACAGCAATATTTATTATACTTTTATTATTCTCTTCTTAAGGATAAATTCAAGGCTTTTCTTTGGAAAAGCAAACTGAGGTTTCCCTCCTCAGCCCATCTGGGGAACTGAGGGAGTAGTTCACCGGGTTACTATTTTCGGGGACCCAAATACATGGCTGCCTCATAAGCGATTAAAGCGTTCACTTAGAACTAAACAGCTCTCTGTAAGACCCCACAGTCTCTGCACTGGTGTGTTGGATCAGAGCGCAATCCTAAGTAAGGAAGAGTCCCTAGCAGGTACGTCCACAGGATTCCTCTCCATGTGGGAAAAGCTCTGGTTAGCAGAAGGGGTAAAAACAGGGGAGCTGGGCATTTCCAAAGTTCCTGCTCACTCTGCCCTAGAGGGAACCAGGCTTGGATTTCCTCCCTCAAAAAGTTCTTGCCTACAGCTCATGCTGAGTGGAGAGTGTTCACAAAAATGTATGATGAAGCCTTCATATCACGAGCCATTTCAGACAATTACATACTATGGTACAAAATTCATACACATATGCTTCCATACTATAGCATAAAGTGTTCTAGTAGACAATATGGCAAAATGTTAACACCAGTTTTCTCTAGATTGTGACTTTTAAAAATTTCTTGTCCATATTTTCTGTAGGGAATGCGTATGACTTATGCAAAACTGTATCTCAAAAAAGTAACTCGGCAAAGTATATACAATTTGTTAGCTAGATTCTTTGGTCTTCATCCTGGCTATCTGTAATTACGCTAGCTAGCTTTACTTCATTAATCCTCCATAGTTCTCCCTGAAAGAGAAAAACTACTTAGTTGGATATAATTAAGCAACCCCAGATTTCTGAAGTTAATCGATGGAGTGCTGCTTCAGGATTTTGTTTGTTTCACATTAAAATCCCTATTTCGACATCACATTTCAAAACCCTAATGGAGAAGGTACACGCCGTCCAAGTTCTAGGACCGTGGAACAGAAATCATTTGGAGTCCATGATATCCAGTTACCCAGATGCCAGTTCAGCCAAACCCCCTGTCACACACCAGGTATTTCTGACAGGATTTTTCCTGCCTCCTCACCAAGTCCTTAAAGGACTCCGCCAGTGACAGCCCCCCCCGCGTCTGATTATAGAAACATGGGAAATTTTTTACAGTAATCATGACTTTATGACACAGTAAATGTACTTATCATTGCTGTGCTCCCAGATTTTCAATAGAATATGTATTTTCAAATATATATATTTACATATATAATTGTATATAAATATATGTATTTATAGTAATCATGATTTTATCACACAGTAAATGTACTTATTAGCACTACACTCCCAGATTTTCAATATATATGTTTTCAAATATATGTATTTATATATATAAATGTATATATATGTATATGCATATGTATGTTTATATATATAACAAGTTGTCTGAAGAACAAAACTAGAGTTTGACTCTGGTGACTACACCACATATTAGGTAATGTGTGACCCTTCATTTTTCAGACTCACAAAATAAGCATTCTTAAAGCACATATTAATATCAAGCTGTCTGAAGTGTGAGTCTACACTGTATTTATGAATCCGTATAGATAACATATCAAATACCAAAAGTACATGGTGGCATGCATTTCAGAGGGGGACCTGACCCACCACTGGGGGTCAGTGGCCCCACGTCCCTCCACACGCAAGACTCCACCCCATGGCTCTCTGCAAAATTGGTCTTCTAAACGATACATGAATTAAAAGATTTGGAAATTACTAGACTCTGGTATTTAAAATCTGTCAAAATATAAGAAATCTCCCTTCACCAATATCTGCATTTTTTAGAGTTCAGAAAGAGGCCAGTACTTTGAGAAAAGGCATCGCTATTCTATATATACACATTACTTGGGTCTCAACTTATTTTTTTGAATTTTTTAGTGTTTTATTTATTTTTGAGAGAGAGAGAAAGAAAGAAACAGCACAAGCAGGGGAGGAACAGAGAGAGAGGAAGACAGAGAATCCAAAGCAGGCTCCAGGCTCTGAGCTGTCAGCACAGAACCCAATATGGGGCTCAAACTCATTAATTGTGAGATCATGACCTGGGCCAAAGTCAGATGATTAACCGACTGAGCCACCCAGGCACCGCTCCACATTATTTTAATGTCCTCTGAGGTTGCTACATGTACATCCTCAGAACACACTGTGTCTAGCCTGGACCACTTCTGAGAGTCAGAGGAAATGTGGTTATTACTACAGCCCCAACTGGGACCTTCCTGGGCAGACCTGGATGTGGGCTCCCTAGCTCTTACTCTGCTTTTTCATCATCTCCCTTCATGAAGAACAGAAGACCTGAGAAATGAACATCACATCACACACCTTAAGTTTGCACAACGTTGTATGTTAATTATATCACAATAAAGCCGGGGGGAGTATATAAAACAAATAAAATGAATTTTTGCAAGGAGTGAGGTAGCCTGCAACTGCGGCATGCATGTGCCCCCCCACTACCATCACTTCCAGGGCTGCCCAAGAAATGCACACATGTAAGCAGGCAAGGGCCTGATCTAGGTCTAAATAAAATCCCCGGAAGCAGTCTTGGCAAGACTGCCCCTAAAAATAACCTTTCCCCAAGAACCCTTTAAATGTCTGTTCTCTCCTGCCTCCGGCTGTTACTCTGGGGGTGGTGGAGGAAATAAAGATACAGAAGTATCAAATTCGGCAATCTCAGACATCTTCCCCATCTTCTGTCTCCAATCCAAGCTTGCTGACCAAAGCGGTGAAAGTAGGGGTCCTGGGAACTAAGAGGGAACTAGACCAATAACCCTGAAAGAGGTTATAGGGTCACTTTATCAGATCAGTTTGCAGCAGCCAGGAGAGGGTACTCCTTACACACAGGGCACACCCTATCAGTCCAGACACATGGGCACAAACTCGTAGCAGTGAACCATTCACATTCATAGGATGCTAAGAGGCTTTGCCTCTGCCCCAAGGGCTTCATACCATGTCAGGCTGAAATCTATGCTGAGGATCCTTCCTGGAATTAGACAACGGGTTACTGTCCTAGAAAGGTCACCTTTAAAAGACGGGTGATCCTTTTCATGTAAGGAAGAAGCCGAGGGGTGCCTGGGTGGCTCAGTCGGTTATGTGTCCGACCCTCGGTTTCAGCTCAGGTCATGATCTCACCGTTCACGGGTTGAAACTGCATCAAGCTCTGCGCGGAAAAGTGTGGAGCCTGCTTGGGATTCTCTGTCGCCCTCTTTCTCTGACCCACTCCTGCTCACTCTCTCTGTCTCTCAAAATCAATAAATAAACTTTAAAAAAAAAAGATTAAAGGGAGAAGGCAACAAATGGCCTTTGAAGTTCTGCTTTGTGCTGACTTCTTTCAAAAATTTTTTAGGGAATAAAGCACTTGTTGGACATAAAAACTTTGTTTTTCCTCTTAGACCTGGACGTCCCTGGTAACCATTTCACAACATATGCATATATCAAAACATCCTGTTCACTTTAAATATATATAGTTTTTATCTGTCAATCAATTACACCTCCATAAAGCTGGGGGGAAAAGAATCAGACATCCCCTATCCACGAAACGGGTTTTCCTTGGCCAGTTGGGTTCAGAAGCATTCGCTATGTCCTGCATTCACCCTGTAGAAAGAGGAGAGAGGATCCCAAGCAAGCTCCACACTGTTAGTGCAGAGCCTGATGTGTGGGGTCAAACTCACGAACTGTGAGATCATGACCTGAGCTGAAACCAACAGTCGGACGCTTAACCGACTGAGCCACCAGTAATTTCTTCTTAACGCACAAGGAGTCCTTGGCACTCCCACTTCACAGTGTTTAGGCTGAATCTTGGTGGGACCCAAATCTTAGAGAGGGTTCCCGCCCACTAAGCCAGCGTGCCTGCGGGGGAGAACTGGTCCGTGCTCCGGCCTCTTGGAGTCTCATTTGCTGGTTCCAACAGGGAGCAGACTCGAGTTCTTAGGCATCCTGAACTCTGGCTTCTTTCGGAATGGACTCAGACAGACCAGCAGTTTACTCCAAAGGCAGGCGCTTCACAGCGTGTCCTACTAAACTCCATCTGAGACATTTTGTTAGCTTTTCCTGTGGTCCCTTTTCCCTTCCTGTGATACCTCTGTTGGACAAATCGACTGCAACAGAGCCTGCCCTGGAGAGAAACCTCTGAATGACAGTATTTACCAGGCCCTAAAATTTAGTTCTCTCATTTCATCAGATACTCCCAGCCGTATGCATTCAGGAATGAAAAATTCACAGGCACACACACCCTTCCACAAAGGTGGCATGTTATCAGTAAGTGAGAAATTAGGAATACAGAATCCCAGGCTTCTACTCAGGGTTGTAGGTTATAAGTTTGAGTACAACACAATTTTTAAAAACTCAGAAAACGCTTAGTAGTTCAAAGAACAGCCTTCAGAGTTAAGCAGCCCAGCTCCAAAACTCAGCTCTGCCCCTTTGCGGACCAGAGAATGTCATAAAATATCAGCATCTCCACACGTGATAAAGCTCCCGTTGTGCAACAGGACCACATCTTTGTAATCTGGAATTCTGTGCGCGTTTTCCAGCTACAGTTCCCCATTCAACAACACTTGGACAAGTCACTGGCTAAAAAGGAGAGTAATACTCCGTTCTCAAGGGTTGTGATTGAATAAAATAATCTCTCTGGTTAAAACAGACCTGGTAATTCTTAATAAATAATGGCTGGGCCATATACAGTGAATAGTTTGGGATACTAAGGATAACAGACCAAATCCCCTCTAACCCTTCTTTTTCTTAATTCTTGTCCTATTAAAGTTATCACTTTTACTGTCATGGATTTTTATTTCAGTGTTACACTGAAAACAAATTTTTTTGTAAATAATCCTTCCATTTCAAAATTTAACAGAAGAGATCAAAGTATGCAATAAAATAATCAGCCATTTCCAATAATAGAAATTACACAGTTTGCAAAAATGTAAAATGCATGACCTGCATTTTTCCAACTAACAAATCTCTCCCCACATCTAACTCTCACCCTCTCACCCCGGCCTCCTCTCAAAAATGTGTTTGTTTCAAAATAGAAAAATATTATCCTCTGTGGATGACCTCTAAACTGATTATAATTCTGAATATGTCCTTTGTCATTTTCGTGACCAATATTCTCCAACACCCCAAATATTAATAATAATTTCTAAAATCCTTAAGACCAAATATCTAAATGAGGGCAACAGTTCATTTCACTTCCTTAATTTTATAAATGGAAAGATAGAAAAAAAGAAAACCTATCTCAGGGTTAAATTCTACATTTAGTAGAAAATGAAATAAAGCCTACTGTTTTCAGCAATCCTCACAAGTTCTCAGTAGTCTCCCTCAGGAAAGCCTACCACTGGCCATTTCAACTGCAGTTAAGCGTTTCATGCCACAGACCTGAGCACAGCCCATAAATAATTTCATACAGCTTTTCACTTCCTTTGAAAGCAGAACTCAGCTCATTGGCTAAAAGATATCCCATCCCACGGTGCCAAATCCCTGGGTTTCTCTTCCAGCAACTAAATCAATTCAAATGCCACATTCAGACTGGCGAACCTCCATTGGAATACCAAGGTGAGATTTCTCCAGAAGGAAAATCAAAGACGTTGCAACAGTTCGACTGGTTCCAAGTCTTCAAGGATCTCAAATATAGTGGGACATAGTGGTAACAGAGTTTTACTGGGTTGAATGGAAGAAACTGCAATTTTTGGAAGTCAAAGTGGTCAATGTCAAGAATGTCATATGTTTAACTTAATACATGTAAAATACCTCAGTAAAGAGCAATGACAGTACCTAACTTCTAAATAATTATTTTTGTGGAACAGTGGGTAAGTTAAGCATCTACCTCTTGTTTGGCTCAGGTCATGATCTCACGGCTCATGAGACTGAGCCCCATGTCGGGCTCTGTGCTGACAGCACGTAGTCGGCCTGGGATTCTCTCTCTCCCTCTCTCATATTCTCTCTCTCAAAATAAATAAATAAACTTTAATAACTTATTTTCACATCCTGTTTTACTATCATGAAATAACTTAAAGACCCTTTATGATTCTAAAAAGTAGGATTTCTTTGCTGATGCATAGGAGCACATGTACCCCAATGTTCATAGCAGCAATGTCAACAATAGCCAAAACATGGAAAGAGCCTAAATGTCCATCACCTGATGAGTGGATCAAGAAGATGTGGTATATATACACAATGGAGTACTACA
>NC_043701.1:109713946-109722525 GCF_006229205.1 Suricata suricatta | reverse complement strand
GTTTGCCAATCTCAATTATAATTGTCTATATAAGACTCAATCACAGGTTCATATTATATACAGTTTTCATTTGCCCCAAAAAAGTGTATATTCACCTCTTTGTCCATTTGGTCTTCAAAATTACTAAAAAAGGAGAGTTTTTTTCCCCCAAGATTTCATGCCTTCTAACAAAAAATTGTCACAGACACTACTAAGAATCTATTTTCAATATTTAATGATTCCTAGGGATTGTAAGTAACACATTTACCTGCTAGCAAAAACAAACAAAGCAAGACAGCCCAAAGTCATGCTAACTTCTTAGTCTTGACCTTGGCATGTCCTTTCCAGGACACACATACTCTTCAGAATCACCCATGTCTTTTCTCTCTTATCCAATTCTACTGGGAAGTATAGCACATTTTCCAAAAATCATTGGTTTTACCATGTTTGGTATACAAAAACACACATTTGAATTTATACTTATTTGAGTCATAAGTGAATTTGTAATTTTCTTTATTAAGTGGGTAAAGATTTTCAAGCTGGAAAATAAAACTGGTCATTTCAAATCAAATTTAGATTGCCAGAAACTTTGTTCATTAAGATGGTGACATATTATAATTTAAATAGATCTGCATGTATTAATGTTTCATTCCAAAAATCTCTAAATTCCAATTATTTTTAAATCAAGCAGCTTGTCTTTGAAGGCTCAATCTTAAACAAGAATTAAGTGAGACAACTCAATCATTTTGAGGACTTGAGAAAAATACCTTAAGAAAATATTTTTTAAAAGCACTAGACAGAATTCATGAGTTAGAGTTAACACATATATAGCTCAAGGAGTTAAGTCTGCAAAAATGGGTTTTTAATTATTACATTTAAAATTTTTAATTGTACTGAGTGCTTTTTGGAAAAAGAACTCAATTTTTTTCATTCCACAAATGTGTTCAAAGTCTGAGTTGGCTCAGTGCAGGGCCCAGGGAACGAAAGAGGGTCTGCCATAGCCCTCAGAGGGAGACCAAGACACCACCAAGTGACCCATGTCCTAGAAGGCTAGCCTCCTGCATGCGGGGCCTGATGGAGGAGGAACTCCAGAATGAGCAGAGGAGGTAGGGGCTGGCTATAAGGCCAAGGGTGAATCAGACATGGTTAAAATCTGTGGGGCTGGACCTTGAACTTGTGTGGGAGAAATGGAATAGCAGACAGTGGCTAGGTGAGACCTGGCCTCACAAACCTCTGAATGGGGTCTAAATTCTCTCCTGATGGCAATTAAAAAAAACTCACAGAGGAACTTTAAGCAGGAAATACCATGACCAGGCTTGTGTTCTGCCAGCATCACATAGAAGAGCCTGAAGAGAAGCATGAGCTATGGAAGGGTGACAAAGCAGGAGGCCACCACTCAAATCCAGGCAGGAAACCACCCAAATCCAGGCAGGAAACACAGAAGTTCTGAAGACCTTAAAGTCTATGACAGGAGGAAGGGGCCGGGTCCAGAGGACTTTAGCAGGTGGGCTCCACAAGACCCAGAGAGAGGACGGCACCGAGGATAACTCCCAAGATCCCTGGGGAGGAAGATGTCTCCATTCACCATGACAGGAAACGACGCAGGTGGGCCATTCTGGAAATATTCTCTCCTTTCTTTTACCAGCCTGGTTGAATTGGGTGTCCCTCCTATGTGCTTTCTGTCTCTTGAACTGACCTTTCAGTCTTTTGAACTGGGCTATAAGTTCCTTGAGGCCGAAGGTGGTGTCAACTCGATTCTCTATCCCTGGACGTGAAAATGTTCAACGAATGAATGAAAGAAAGAATGACCGTGCCTGTGCTTCATTTATATTTTGCTCTTCAGTAGGCGGCAGGTTAAAAAACAAACAAACAATAAAACTAAAATTAAAATTTAAAAAAAAAAGCTAGTTTCTGATCTGGAAAATTGAGGGGAGAGGGACAGGTATGTGCCCCCAGATGTGGGTTTGTGTAGAAAATGTTCCCCCGGACTTCTTTGGAAAGACCAATCCCTTGCACTGAAGATTTTCCTTCCCTTGGAATTTGTCTAGCACAGCAGTTAGCAAACGCTCCCCCTAATCTTTGCTCTCTGTTCTTTCTGGAAGAATTAGTACCGTTCCCAGGGAAACAGCGGTACAATTCTGACTGTCCTCCAACGTATTCCGTACCGACTCCTCTGCTCATCATGGTGGCTCCCCCGCCCACTCGGGGACTGTGCCTTTTCTGTAGGTGTCTCCCAGCTGCAGCCTCTGACTGCAGAGCTTTCTGACAGCGTTCTGAAGCCACGTTCATTAAGTTTCCCAGCTAAGAATTATATCCGTCCTCCCACACTCTTGGAGAATCTTCTTTTGAGTTCAAGTTTCTTCCCTGGTGAACTTGGCTGAAGGGGTGGGAGCATGCCCCAGGACACATCCCAGCGTCCGCAGGGAGGGTCCAGAGACAAAGAGTGACTTTTCTGCCTTACAACCCATGCATCTGTGATTATCCACAGTGAACCAAGTACATATTTGGAACAAATGTCGCTCCAGGGGCAAAGGCGTCTTGGTGCTCATACTAGATTCTGCCTTTCCACACCTACCCACCAACATCCTTCTCTGGACATCAGAGGCCCCTTGGAACTCCAGCCCTCCCTTCAAGTGATGGCCTCAGGGACACACGACTTGTTCTGCAGCTTCGGAATTCACCCCCCTGCCTTGGATGACATATCTTATAAATATGTCGCTTTCTATCTCCTGGCGGGTAAAATGATTCTCCTCATCAGTTTGCTTGTTCCTTGTAGGTACCATGGTCTTGACTTTCCAGTTAAGGAGTTCTGACGGCGGGATCATGTCTGCTGAACTGGATTTATACAGCAGCCTCCCACGGAAGAGTGCGGGGCCATTTAGTACTTTTATAATCCCTCCTGACCACTCTCAAATTGATGCCTCCTTCCCCATTTCTCCTACCAGCCCCTAGATCTACACCTCGCCACTCTACCCTGCAGGTTCCATCTTGGGCTTCTGCCTGGGTCTCCCAGCCTCAGGTCCTCCCATGTCTGATTCATTCTGCAAACAGTTGGCTTCTTCAAGCACAGCCCTCTGGAGCACCATCATCTTCAGCCCGGGTCCCCTGTAAGCTGGCTCTCTCTCTCTTCTCTCTGAATCTCCACCTGCATCATGAGCTTCATCCAAGCCTGCCACTTCCTGCTCCCCCAAGCACATCACAAGCAGCAGATGCATCCAAGAATATGGAGCTGGGTGTCCTAGGCTGGCTACATTGGCCACTTTCTCCTTTTAGGCTCTCACTCTCTAAGCTCTTCCCCTTAGCCCTTTGTTAGAGGGTGGGGTAAGAGGGGTCCAGGAAATAAAAAAGGTGAGAGGGTGCTTTCATAGCGCTAAAGGGTGACATAAACACTTATTATGATGACATCACACTTATCTCTGCTCCCCCCTCCCCCCGCCCGGCAACCAAACAAAACCACAATAGGCTCTTCCCTCCACTTCTCTAGACAGGAATGCCATTTTCCTCTCCTCGCCGGTCAGCTGATATTTAGTTACTACTTAAATTAAAGTCCAGCCCATGTCCTACTCCCTCACAAGGCTACTTCCTCATTATTCTCACCTGGCTTTGGCTCAGGTCATGATCTCACAGTTCATGAGTTTGAGCCCCACCTCAGGCTTTGTGCTGACAGTTCAGAGCCCAGAGCCTGCTTTGGATTGTGTGTCTCCCTCTCTCTCTGCCCCTCCCTCATTCCATCATTCTCTTTCAAAATAAATGAATAGACTTTAAAAAAAAAGGGGGGGGTGATGGGAAGTTAGTGTTTAGTGGACATAGAGTTTCAGTTTGGGATGATGGAAAAGTTCAGGAGATGGATGGAGGTGATGGGTGTGTGGCCATGTGAATGTATTAATGTCACTGAATTGCACCCCTAAAAATGGTTAAGAGGCACCTGGGGGCTTAGCCAGCTAAGTGTCCAACTTCAGCTCAGGTCGTGACCTCACAGTTAGTGATGTTCAAGCCCCGAGTCAGGCTCTGTGCTGACAGCTCAGAGTTTGGAGCCTGCTTCAGATTCTGTGTCTCCCTCTCTCTCTGTCCCTCCCCTGCTCACACTTTGTCTCTCTTTCAAAAATAAATAAGCATTAAAAAATTTTAATGGTTAAAATGGAAAATTTTATATTCACCTCAATAAAAACACAGAAGTGTAACAAAGTCACTAAAGAACCAATCTGAGCTTCAGCAGCCCCCAGCAGTCCAAGTACAGAGCTAAACATCACACCAGTTGATAAAACCAACAATATTTGCTACATGAGGATAATATTTGAACATGTATAGCATCTAAAGCCCCTTCGACATAAACTAGTTTAACCGTTGGATCCTGAAAACATGAGGAAGTGAGAAAGGTCCCGTGTATCTTTATTTTCTAGATAAAGAAACGGAAACGAAGGTTTAGGGCCTTGATTACGGTCAGTGAGTACTAGGGAGCACTGGGATTCCTCTGGTCTCATGAATCTGAGAAACTTCACAAGTGTTTCATTAACTGATCACCTTGTTGGAACACACAGAGCCTTTTCGAGAAAGCTCACAAACATTTCATTAACCGTTCACCTTGTTGGAACACATCGTGCCTTTTCTCCCGGGAAAACTCACACAGAGGCAGACTGCACCGTGCAGAGGGGAAGAGCCTTCACCTTGTGCCCTTCCTCAGCAGCTGCTCTCCATGGAACTCTGGGAGGGGCCACTCTCAGGTCCCCAGGCTCTCTGTTTAACCTGGACCCTGTGGGCAGCTGCTCCCACATGTGTCCGTCCACACTGCCTGAGCCACCACGGTGACAGTTTAATCTCGATGGCAGGCTGAACAAGAGCTGCTTCAGGGTGAACGGTGAATTGGTCCATCTAAATTATAAATATGCAAAAGAACTTGACTTTCTCTCTGGAAAGGACTGGGAGCTCCAAATATGGAATAAGTGAACCACTCTCTTATTCTCCCAACAACTGGTAAAAACAAGTTTAATCATCCTCCAGCCATAAACAAATTAAGGATGTAAGGACCCTTTATACTTCAAAACACATAGTCCTTCCCTTAAAAGGTCTGTGCCAGGCTCCCAGAGTGACGGGCAGTGCCCATGCTTACAGAGATAGCACACATATTCGGCATTGCTGTTCTGACAAGTCACCTCCTGATTAGGCTTCCATTGAATTGAAGGTTGGATATGTTCCTTGGTTCCAAGAGAAGCTTGCTTCTAAATACCGAAGCTCTAGAAGTTTCAAAAGTCCATTGAAGATGGCCTAACTTACATGAATATGAATATCCCTACCCCTGTTACTAAACTCCCCTGAAAGAGAAGGAGGGCCCTTTGAAATGCCTGTACGTACTTAGGCTAAATTCAGTGTCTTCTGAACTGCCTCCTTTTGGAAAAAGCACTATGCTTCCTCAAAAAACTGAAAATAGAATTACCACATGGTCCAGAAATTCATTTCTGGGTATAAAAACCAATAAACTGAAAGCAGGGTCATGAAAATGAATTTGTACACCCATATTTATACCAGCATTACTCACAATAGGCGAAAGCAGTCCAAGTGTCCACCTATGGATAAAGAAACAAAACGTGGAATATACACACAGCAGAATATCATTCAGCCTTAAAAAGGAAGGAAATTCTGACCCAGGTTGTAACACGAATGAACCTTGCGAATATTATGCTAAGTGAAATGAGCCAGACTCAAAAGGCCAAATACCGAATGGCTCCATTTACAGGAAGTTCCTAGAGGAGTTAAATTCTTAGGGACAGAAAGTAGACCAGTGGTTGCCAAGGGATGGGGAGAGGGGAGAATGCAAAGTTATTCTTTAATGGGTATCCAGAGTTTAGTCTTGGAAGATGAAGAGTTCAGGAGATTAGTTGCATAATGCAACAAGGTGGACATACTTAACTCCGATGAACTGCACGCTTAACCATGGTTAAGATGGTAAATGTTATATTATACGTATTTTGCCAAAATTCATAAAAATCAGGTCCAAAAACAAAAAAGAAAAAAACAAGCACTCTACTTTTATTAAGTCCTTCTGTAACAAGGAATTCCACACCAGGGAGCAAGGATTACCACAGCCCATGAGACTCTCTGAACTGTGGATATAATTAGGCACCACACCACATCCATTATAACGCCACAGACGTCATCATGTGTTACCAGCATCTGTTGACAGATCGCATACCCAGCATATCACTGAAATGGCAAGTGTGGAGAAAGTAGCCCACAATAGAAACAATGGCATTTTACCCCTGTCCTATTCCAACGGCTTGTCTCATACGACATAAATAGAGGCCACTGCTCTGGCTACACTGAGCTCACAGTTCAATATTATTTTATTGACCTGAGTAGGTCCGATACCTAAAGTAGAAACAGAGGTCTCCTGTGGATCTGTTCAGACCAGTGTCCTAATGCAGTGGGTTCCCTGCTCACACCTACAGCATCTGGATAAAGAAACAAAACGTGGAACAAAAATGAATTTTCACTTAAACTTAGCATTCTTTTGAATTGGGATCGGGAAGTATATCCACTTTCTAATAATACAGGTCAAGGGCTATAGAATTATCATACCATATTCACACAGGTATCCCAAACTTTAAAAAAGTTACAACAATGCCATTGTATCCAAAAATATTGTGAACGCATTTAAAAAATTAAATATGGCAGGAGATATATGTCAATTGATTTTTGGAAGCTGACATTAGCTCTACATAGCTACAGTAGTGTAAAAGAAAACATACACAAAAAACAAAAGCAGAAACCATTGTGATCGGACTGTTACGCCTAAGAATGATGGGCAGACTCATGCTCAATTCTTTAATTTACTCTTTCCCATACAAAAAAAACCCACAAAAAAGATAAACTTCAAAACAAAGACTTAGAAGTTAAAAAAAAAAAAGACTGTAAAAATGTACCAATCAAAACTAAAGGAAAAGTTTTTAAAGAGAAACATTCATGCTAAAAATTAAAGTCACTTTTTAACTTCTTGCTGTTTGCCACTGCATCACCTTGTCCAGATGACACATTCATAATCCCTGTGTTTTCCCTCACAATGTCATTTAAAAAATTGTAGAAGGTTTGAAATTTTGTTTTCCTTTATAGACTCAGCTACCAATTATCACTTCCATTCTCTTGGGTCCAAGAAGTTGGGGGTGGTGGAAATCTTAGGAAGCTAAGGTGGAGAGTGACATTACAGCTTTAAAGTAATAACACTGAATGTATTTTACCAGAGAGGGTAGACAACCAAAGAGAAATCTTGATATAAAAATAATGCTCGGCTATTGGATAATTATCCGAATAGGGAGAGATCCTTCCAGCTACCACTGCTCACTGGGAGAGAAGTACAGATGTATGTGAGTCCCACAGTCGTGCACTAGTTCACCATGTAATATAGCACACCGGCTCCCAGTGGCAGCTACCCGGAGCACTTCCATGCACATTTACGGTCAACAGAGGTCATTCACTTAAAAGCAGGTCCTTAGAAGGGAAATCCACTCTGCCTCCCCCCCTGAAAAACAGCGGGGGAAAGTGTAGGACACCTTGCTTTTGTCTTGACACTGTCATCATAAAGTTGGGTTCACAGATCTGTAACTCCGCAGAGCTCTGTGCCCAAACAGGAGTTGGGTTTGGCCTCCTGGTGAGCACCCTCTCCTTGTTCCAGACAAGGGGATCAAGAAGAAACCTTGAAATAGTGGAATATTCCACTGGGGCCTTAGAGAACGCCAACCAAGATGGTCAGGGAGCTTTCAGAGCTGGCTGACTCCCTTGTCCCTATGTGCTTACCTCAATGAACCACAAATAGAGTGTGAAATAATTATTACTTCATTGGTGAATGCCTTGTGTTCATACAGCATCCTTCTCTTAGGAGCCCAAAACACTTAAGAAATGATTTGAAATTTATTCTTTGGCCAGCCCTGTGAATATCCCAATGACGCTGCTGTCTATTTGACGTTTTTATTTGAGTTGAGATGGGCTGGGGACAAATGAACACAATGGTGCAGGGATGTAGAACTCTTGTGGCCAAGGTCACAGACTCAAGGGGTCAGGAGCAGACCGACCTGAAACTCTTACAGATCCTGGTCTAACACTGGTTAAAGCTGAAACACGCGCACAGTTCCTCTCTTAACGGTTTCCGTTTTGTGACTCTTATGTTACTTGCACACGCGCGCGCGCAAACAGACGCACACGCACACTCTCGCGCGCGTGCACACACCCAGGGCGCCCAATTTCGTGCCTGTCCCTGGAAGTGTTCTCCTTCCTAACGGGGCGCGCGGGCTACGATGACCCGGGACAACACAACACCTCCACCACGCGCCCACTCGCACGGGCGCGCAGTGGGCGAGCCCGCGGGGGGCCGAGACACACAGACTAGCGGGCCGACCCGCAGACGGCGGGCACGCAGCCCTGGCTGACCTTCCGCTGCTGCTTCTCCCAAGCCGGGTCGAGGAGCAGGTCGCGGTCCCACTCCTCCTCCTGGATCATGTACTCGTCATCTTCGTAGACGTAGTTGTACTGCACGCCGGGCTCTATCTGGTTCATGGCGCTCGGGGCTGCGGCGGGGTGCGCGGGGCTTAGACGAACTGACGGACGGACGGACG
>NC_043701.1:109705268-109713846 GCF_006229205.1 Suricata suricatta | reverse complement strand
GGGCGGCTGGGGGTCCCCAGTCGCGCGGCTGCTGCAAACCTCCTTGGCCGCTAGCTGAGCCTGCGTGCACCAGCCCACACCTCCCACTTACCCTTCTGGCTCGCGGTGGGCTTGGCTTGCGGGCGCCTGAGTTGGTTACGGAGGAGAGGGGGAGGGGACGGGGAGGGATGGGTGTACCCGGGCCAGGGCCCTGGGCACCCGCGGTCTGGATCCCTTACCATCTCCAATGCATCCAAGTTTTACATACATCATTTGCATATTCACGTTTTCCATGTATTTCCGTAGATATCCCACACATACACCCCTGAAAAGTAAAGTTTAAAAGCTACAGAGTCCCCTCTTGTCTCCTGGGGAAATCAAGGCAAGGGACTTGGATCAACCATATTAAAATGTCAGGAACCAAACCAAAGGCGGGAAGTGTCAGCTCTCACCTGCCAGTCATAAATTTAAAAGAACTGACAATGGAAGACAAGCAGCCAGCTTCATGTTACACTGAGAACTTGCCTTGATATGTTGCACATAAGCCTCTTCATTCCTGTGGTTCTGGTTAGCTGTTCCCTGTCAATTATGCCCCAAAGGAACCGAGGGGAGGTCCTTTAGGACAAGTAGGTTGCCGTTTTCTTCATCCAATATTTATTAAGCACTTACTGTGATCCAGACACTGTGTTAGGCACTGGGTACTGGACGAGAGCTGATAGGGAACTTGCCTTCTGAAGTTCATGTCCAAACTGAATAAAAGTTGTCCACAGGTGCTCCATAGCTGTTGGTGGTTCAAAAGATTTTAATTTCTTAACATGCTTCAAGCTGAAACTATGCCGAGATTTATCATCACTCCTTAGAATTTTTACATCACTTTTATTATTTTCAGCTTTTTGCAAAAAGACTTTGACAAATTAGCATACACGCTGCATTAACATTTTGAGAAACAGACTCGCTAGAACATGAACTCTATGAGGGCAGAAATTTTGTCTTGTTCACAGCTGGAATTCCCAGCAACTAGAAGGATGTCTACTCCTTAGCACTCCAAGTATTTGCTGAAGGAATAAGCACTCTTGGAAACAGTGATTGAACTAATTTGCCTGGATTTAAATTTAAGATTTTATGCTTATATTTTGCATTACAGTCACACTCTCTGAACAAGTTTATCACTAAGCATTAGCATACATTAGAAACCATATCAACAATTATAAAAACTGTCCTCTTAGTCTTCAAAAATGAACTGGAGGACCTCAGATTCCAAATGAGATGAAATAAAAGGAGCCAGATTTACCATTCTTCCTGAAACAACCAAAATCTAGGGGAAAAAATATCTATGAAACAA
Source organism: Suricata suricatta (assembly GCF_006229205.1). NCBI lineage: Eukaryota > Metazoa > Chordata > Mammalia > Carnivora > Herpestidae > Suricata > Suricata suricatta. Next base: position 109,712,525 of record NC_043701.1, on the reverse strand, counting down.
AGATTTTCAAGACATTGGTCATCGGGCAAAGAAGGATGGTGATGGAAAGAAATAAAAAATATGCGAGTTATGATTGCCCCTGTTTATTGCCTAGAGATAGATTCTAAGATGCAATACAGTAAAAAGTGGACCCATGCATGGTTCAATAGTCTCCCTAGGCTGGGAGTACAGAGAGACCAAGGTGGCTAGATTTTGTAAGACCCAGTTGCAGAAGAGGAGAGAGCTGCAAAGAGAGAGAACCTGGAGATTTCCAGAGACTACCCCTCTAGTCTGATCTGTGAATGCATGGGAGAAAAGTACCTGAGGCCAAGAAAGAAACCACCAAAAGAACAGGAAGGAACGGTCCTTGGAATTCATAAAGGGCCAGAATAGTTCTTGTTTTCCGTAGCCAGAGTGGAAAATCTCATAATTCACAGAGCATCACATGGAGTATTCAGAAGTGGGGCGAAATTACCCCTAAACGATATACTTAACCTGCCTGAAAAGACGCAAAAGCAAAATGCAAAAGAACCGAAGTGTTTGTTTCCAAGTCACTTAACTATGTCCCAGAATAAAGCTCACAAATATGCAAAAACATTCAACACTTAAACCAAAGTAAAACTTGCAGTTTCTGGCACCTACCAAATATTACCAGATGTGCAAAGCAGCAGGAAAGATTTGTAATAAGGAGATCGCTCAAAACTGACCCAAAATTGACTCATGATAGAGTTAGTGGAAAAGAACATTAAAATTAATTATCAGTGGGGGCGCATGAGTGGCTCAGTCGGTTGAACGTTGGACCCTTGGTTTCCTGCTCAGGTCATGATCTCACAGTACCTGGGTTCAATCCCTGCTTGGGATTTTTTGTCTCCCTCTCTCTCTGCGCTCCCCCCCTCAAAAATAAATAAATACACTTTTTTTTAAGGGAAAAAAGTAATGGTCACTGTATTCTATATATTCAAAGAGCTATAGGAAAAAACTGTGTTGAGACATGGAAGATACTGGCGAAAAAAAGGCCCAAATTGAATATCTAGAAACAAAACATATAACATCTGAGTTTAAAAATACACCAATTGAATTTAACTACAGGGTACACTGTGGAAGAAAAGATGAGAGAACCTGAAAACATAGCAATAGAAATAATCCAATATGAAACCCAGAGAGGAAAAGACTTTTAAAAAATAAGCAGAGAATCAGCAAAGTGTGGGAGAACTTGAAGCAGCCTAGTATCTGTGTGATTGGAGTCCCTGGAGGGGGCACGGAAGGAAAACAGAAAAAAATATTTGAAGAAATAATGGCTGAAGTCAAGACATGAATAAGGAGACTTCTACTTCTGGCGTAGATGGAGTAAATGAGAACCAGGATCATCTCTTCTGAGATAACCCCTCCCCCAAAAGACAAAATATTTGAAACAGTGATTTTCAGGACCCTGGACACCAGACAATGAATCCTGAGAGACAGGAAATAAATGAGGAGAGTCCTCAAATGGCCTCCATTTACAGTGTTGAGAGAGCCTGCAGGCCAGGACATTGAAGTAGGGGCTAGGGGACTCCCAGAGTTGAGGATGTGAAGCTGAGAATCTGAGCAGAAGTGCCGCTAGTATTCATAGGACAGGGTATCAGAGTGGAGAGCGCCACACAGAGAGAGCTCTGAAGACCGTCAGTGTCCCACTGGGTATTTGGCAGAGCAATGAGCAGAGCAGAATTATAAGGAAACGACCCACATGCCATCTCAGAGGAGGAAGGGGAAGGGCACACAGCATTCACGCAGGGCCAAGAGAGTGTCTGCTCTGTCCACATAATTCGCAGAGCTATGAAAGAGTAGAGTACGTAGGAAGGACTTGTCTCAGTCCTGTGGAATTAATTACTCCTCGGCTACTCGTAGAATGAGCATGACTCTAACCCAGCCTAGCAAATCAGCAAACAGTCATAAAATCACAAAAGCAAGACCCAAAACTATAAAACTGTTACCAAGTGACTGAACTGTTTCCAAGTAACTGAACTACCTCACAGAACAAAACCTCAGGAAGATTTATAGGAATACAAAAATATCCAGCACCCAACAATGTAAAAACCATGTTGTCCAGCAAACAATCACAGATTCCCAGAGGTGAAAGAGGGAGAAAAACATAACCCATGATAATGAGACTAATAGTCAATCAAAACAGACCCAGGGCTGACACACATATCAGGTACCAGACAAGGACATTAAAACAGTTATTACTACTATGTTCTGTATATTCAAAAAGTTAAATAGGGGCACCTGGGTGGCTCAGTCAGTTAAGTTCGTGAGTTCGAGCCCCATGTCAAGCTCTGTGCTAACAGCTCAGAGCCTAGAGCCTGCTTTGGATTCTGTCTCTCTCTCTCTCTCTCTCTCTCTCTCTCTCTCTCTCTCTCTGTCCCTTCCCCGCTCATGCTCTGTCTCTCTCTTTCCTTCAAAAATAAACAAACATTTTTAAAAAAAATTAAATTAAATAGAAACATGGAAGATCTTTATTAAAAACCTAGGTGAAATTTTTAGACATGAAGACTATACTACATGAGATGAAGAATACACTGTGGGATTAAATACAGATTAGATGTTGCAGAAGAAAAGATTAGTGAATGTAAAAGCTTGGAAATAGAAACTATCCAAAATACAGAGAGAAAAAAAAATAATCCAAAAGAATGAAAAGAGCTTCAGTGACCTCATTGGAGGGGTGATCCACCATGGGTCCTGAGGACGCCTATATATTCTTGCAGGCATGCCAAAACTGCAGGACCCTGGCAGTGGTTTATCTAGGCCGTTTCTCAAGGTTGTATTTGCAATGAGCAACCTTGACAGATGAGGAAATGTCTACCCATAAAGAAAGAGCAGTCTTGCTGCTTCTTGCTATAAAAGTCACGAATCCCCAAGTTCAGTGTTTCTCTCTTCTAATGAAACCCACTCGGTGAACAGACTACCATGGGGCCCTTTGCATCATTCCTGTGAGACTTGGGGATTATGGAAAACCAGCATGAGTGGTGAAATAGATCATATTCAGGGCCATAGAACAAGTGTCAATAAATTTGAAAGGATATAAGTCTTACAAAGCAAGCGTTCAGACCACAATAGAATTAAATTAGAAATCAGTAACTAAAAGATCTCTAGAAAATCCCCAGATACTTGGAAATTAAATAACATCTAGGTAACCAAAAAATGAAAGGTGAAATGAAAAGAGATATTAGAAAGTATTTTTTTAACTGAGTGAAAATGAAAACACAATAGGTCAGAAGTTGTGGAGTGCCACTGAAACAGTCCGTAAGGGAAAATTAGTAGTACTAAGTGCTTATATTAGAAAAGAATAATTGGGGCACCTGGGTGGCTCTGTTGGTTAAGCATCTAACTTTGGCTCAGGTCATGACCTCATGGTTCCTGAGTTCGAGCCCCACATCAGGCTCTGTGCTGACAGCTCAGAGCCTGGAGCCTGCTAAGGATTCTGTCTCTCCCTCTCTCTCTGCACCTCCCCTGCTCATGCTCTGTCTCAATAAATAAAACATTAAAAAAGAATTTTTTTCAAGAAAAGAATGATCTTACGTTAATGACCTCAAGCTTCCACCTTAGAAAACTAGAGAAAAGAAAGGCAAAGTAAATCCAAAGTAAACAAAAGAAGGAAATAATAAAGATCAAAGTAGAAATCAAGATAACATGTAAAACAGAAACATAGTAGAGGAAAAACCAAAAGACATCAATAAAATTGATACACTTAAAGCCACATTGATTGTAAAAAAAAAAAAAAGAATACAAATTATCTATATCAAGAATAAAAGAAGTGACATCACTACAGATTCTATAGATATTAAAGGAATAATATGTGAATATTACTAACAACTGTATGCCAATAAATTCAATAGCTTAGAGGCAATTAACCAATCCCTTTCACGACACAAACCATCAAAGCTCATTCAAGCAGAAATAAGAATTCTGGATAGTCCTGTATCTATTAAAGAAATTCAACTGGTAGTTTAAAACTTCTCCCATCCACCCCACCCCAAACACACATAAAATATCTTTTTTTTTAATTTTTTAATGCTTTTGATTTATTTTTGAGAGACAGAGAGAGCACGAACAGGGGAGGGTCAGAGAGAGAGGGAGACACAGAATCCGAAGCAGGCTCCAGGCTCTGAGCTAGCTGTCAGCACAGAGCCCGACACAGGGCCTGAACCCACAAACCAGGAGGTCATGACCTGAGCCGAAGCCGGACGCTTAACCGACTGAGCCACCCAGGAGCCCCACATACACAAAATATCTTAAGGGCAACATGCCTCCTGTGGTACATTTTATCAAACATTTAAGAAAGAAATAATACCAGTTCTATCCAGCCAGGAAACTAAAGAGAAAGGACTGCCTTTCAACTCATGTTATAAGACCAGTATTAATCTGATACAAAGGTAGATAAAAAAAAATATTACAAGGAACCTACAGATCAATATCTCTCATGAAAATAAATGCCAAAACTCTCAACAAAATTTTAACAGACTGGATCCATTATGATTAAGTGGGATTTGTTCCAGGAATTCAGGATTGGTTTGAATATTCAAAAATCAATCAATTTTTATTTTTTTATTGAAATATAGTTGATATACTATATTATGTTAATTTCAGGTGTACAACATTGTGATTCAACATCTATGTCCATTGTGAAATGATCATCATGCTGAGTCTATTTGATCATTTATCAACATACTGTTATCACAATACTATTGACTATATTCCCTATACTATCCTGTGACTTGTTTGTTTGAAAACTGAAGTTTGTACCTCTTGATCCTCTCCACCTATTTCCCCTATATGCTATCCCCTTCCATTCTGGCAGCCACCCATTTGTTCCCTATGTTTATGACTCTGTTTCTCTGTTTCTGTGCACATCTTCTTTATCCATTTATCTGTCAGTAGACACTTAGGTTGCTTCCATATCTTGGCTGTTGGAAATAATGCTGCAATGAACACACAGTGCATATATCGTTTCAAATCAGTGTTTTCATTTTCTTTAGATAAATACCCAGAAGTGGAATTGCTGGACTGTAAAAACAGGTAGATTTAATCTGCCATATTAACAGACTCAAAAAGAGGAACCATATGATTATCTCAATAGATATGAAAAAGCATTTGACAAAAATCCAGCATCCATTACTGATAAAACTCTTAGCAAAATGGATTATAAAGAAACTTCCTGAAGCTAATAAAGGGCTTATAGAATTTAAAAAAACAGAAAAACTATAGCTAACATCCAACTTACTATTAAAAACTTGAATGCTTCCCCCTTAAAATAAAAAATGAATCAGGACTAAAAACCGGTATATCTGATATCACAACTTCTACTCATTATTGTACTAGTGATTCCAGCCGGGGAAATCAGTCAAGAAAAGAAAAAAGTCATTCAGATTAGGAAAGAAGAAGTGAAACTCTTTATTCCCAGTGATCATCTATGCAGAAAATTCAGTGGATTCTTCAAATAAGGTACAAGACTAATAAGTGAATTTATCAGTGCTGCAGGATATAAGATCAATGTGCAAAAATAAATTGTCTTCAGAAATCTCCAGGCCTGGCTGGCTTTATTGGACAATTCATCTTTATTTAAAGATGAAATAATTCCGATCCTACACAATCTCTTCCAGAAAATAGAAGAGAAAGGAACATTTCATTTTGTGAATTCATTTATGAAGCCAGCATTACCTTGGTACCAAATCCAGGCAAAACAAACCAAACAAAAACAAAAAAAGAAATAAAAAACAAAACTACAGTTCAATTTCCCTAATTAATACAGATGCAAAATATTAGGAAATGGAACTCAGTAGTGTGGAAAAATAGTAAAAGCATTTGCAAATCACAAATGCAAATCACATGTAAGCAAATCACATAAAACCAAAATTTATATCCTAAAGTATATCAAAAACTCTGTGCAGCAGTAAGAAAACGATCAATTCAGTGAAAAGATGGACAAAAGACTTGGACAGAGAATTCATCAAATAGGATGTATTAATGGCAACTAAGCACATAAAAGAATGCTCAACATCAGTGGTCACTAGAAAGATGCGAATTAAAACCATGACAGGGCACCTAGGTGGCTTAGTTGGTTAAATGTCTGACTCTGATCTCAGCTCAGGACTTCATCTCAGGGTCATGAGTTCAAGCCCCACATGGGGCTCCACACTGGGCATGAAGCCTACATAAAAAAAAAAAAAAAAAAAAAGGCACTATGAGATACCACTACTCACCTAGAAAAATATCTAAAATTAAGAAGTCTAGGGGCACCTAGGGGGCTCAGTCAGTTAAGTGGCCGGCTTCGTGGATTCAAGCTCCACGTTGGGCTCTGTGCTGACAGCTCAGAGCCTAGGGCCTGCTTCAGATTCTGTGCCTTCCTCTCTCTCTGACCATTCCCTGATCATGCTGCTTCTCTCTGTCTCTCAAAAATAAAAAAAATTTAAAATTAAAAAAAAATTTTTAAAAAAGTCTGAACAAGTCAAGTGTTGGCAGGGACATGGAGGAACTAGAATTCTCCTACATTGTCGGTGGGAATATCAAATATTACAACCACTTTGGAAAACCATTTGACAGTTTCTTAAAAAATTAAACATATATCTACATATAGTTCAGCCATTCCATTCAAGGTGTTTTATTCAAAAGAAAGGAGTGCATGTGTCCATACCAACACTTGTACACAAATTTCATAACAGCTTCATCTGCAGGAACCAAAAATTGGAAATACCCCAGATGTGCATCCATGGGCAAATGAATTAACAGTTGTGGAAAATTCATAAATAGAATGCTATTCAGCAATAAAAAGAAATGAACTATCTCCAAATAATTATGCTGGGTATAAAAAGCAGACATAAGGTCCATCCACTTTCCTATTTCATTTCCATATTTCATTCTTTCTCATTGCCATGTAGTACTCCATTGTGTATGTATACCACATCTTCTTGATCCACTCATCAGGTGATGGGCATTTAGGCTCTTTCCATGATTTGGCTATTGTTGACAGTGCTGCTATGAACATTGGGGTACATGTGCCCCTATGCATCAGCACTTCTGTATCTCTTGGGTAAATCCCTAGCAATGCTATTGCTGGGTCATAAGGGAATTCTATGGATAGTTTTTTGAGGAACCTCCACACTGTTTTCCAGAGCGGCTGCATCAGTTTACATTCCCACCAACAGTGTAGGAGGGTGCCTGTCTCTCCACACCCTCGCCAGCATCCATAGTCTCTTGATTTGTTCATTTTAGCCACTCTGACTGGTGTGAGGTGGTATCTCAGTG
>NC_043701.1:109507688-109705168 GCF_006229205.1 Suricata suricatta | reverse complement strand
AAAATTTCAAAAAAAAAAAAAGCAGACGTAAAACAGTCTATACTGTATGGTTCCACTTACATAAAATTCTAGAAAACGCAAGCTAGGGTGAGAAGGGAGGCTTACCAAGAGGCATAAGAAAACTTCCTGGGGCATCTGGATGCCTGAGTTGGTTAAGTACCCACCTCTGGATTTCAGCTCAGGTCATAATCTCATAGTTCGTGAGATTGAGCCCCACATCAGGTTCTGAGCTGACAGCACAGAGCCTGCTTGGGATTCTCTCTCCCTCTCTCTCTGCCCTTCCCCTACTTACTCCTCTTCTTTCTCTCTCAAAATAAAAAAAAATAAACTTTAAAAAATTAAAATTAACTGTGCATTTCCCTGTTACCTCAACCAATCTGTACTGGTTCAGGCACACAAGTTTCACTTTTAAAATTCTGCCCATTTTGGGAGACCCGTCTAAAATGCCTTTTCCTATGGGCACCCTCCTACACTGTTGGTGGGAATGTAAACTGGTACAGCCACTCTGGAAAACAGTGTGGAGGTTCCTCAAAAAACTGTCAGTAGAACCCTCCTATAACTCAGCAATAGTACTGCTAGGGATTTACCCAAAGAATACAGAAGTACTGATGCATAGGAGCACATGTACCCCAATGTTCATAGCGGCACTTTCAACAATAGCCAAATCATGGAAAGAGCCTAAATGTCCATCACCTGATGAATGGATCAAGAAGATGTGGTTTATATATGCAATAGAATACCACATGACAATGAGAAAGAATGAAATCTGGCCATTTGTAGCAACGTGGATGGAACTCGAGAGTGTTATGCTAAGCGAAATAAGTCAGGCAGAGATGGACAGATACCATGTTTTTCACTTATCAGTGGAACAGTAGAAAGTTAACAGAGGACCATGGGGGAGAGGAAGGGGGAAAAACACTTGGGGAGTGGGAGGCAAACCATGAGAGACCCTTGAATACTGAGAACAAACTGAGGGCTGATGGGGGTGGGGAAGAGGGGAAGAAGGGAAGAGGGGTGATGGACATGGAGGAGGGCACTTGTGGGATGAGCATTGGGTGTTACATGGAAACTAACTTGACAATAAACTATAAAAGAAAAAAATAAATTAAAAAAATAAAATAAAATAAATATATAAATAAATAAAATAAAATGCCATCTCCTCTAAAACAATGCCTGCTAACTAAAGCTCAAAGTGACTCACCTCTAGATTCTAAATAACCTTTAGATATGTAATTAACAAATACTGCTTTGAATGGTAAAAAAATAATGTATAATTTTACTCACTTATTTAGAGGACTTATCTTGTACAGTTTGAAATACCAATTACACCTGATATTAAAAAAAACAGTATATGGTAGGTGTCCATAATTTTTTAAAAATTAATAAATACAGTCAACATGTATTAATTGCTTTACATCAGGAACTACAGAGAATGTTTCAGATGCCACCTAATTTAAATCTCACAAAAACCTATGACTGAAGTCATTGTAACGATCCCCATTCAGAGAGGGAAAGCCCATGGCTTAAGGAAATTAAGTGACTTGCTCAAGATGGTATCACTAACAGTTGGCAAAACCAGAAGTTGAACCCAGGAGTGCTATTAAACACTACCCGGCAATCTTAGGGGATCTGATTGAGATCAACTAACCAGCGACAGAACCACAGTTAGAAATCATGTCTCCATTCTCACGGGCTCCTCATCAAGGCTTCTTTGAGGTCAATTACCATGGGACGCCTTGGTGGCTCAGTTGGTTAAGCGTCTGACTTCAGCTCAGGTCATGATCTTACACTTTCTGAGTTTGAGACAGTTCAAAGCCTGGAGCCTGAGGTCAACTGCCTTAAATCTCACCCAGCCATTCTCTTGCCTCAAGCTAATGAAAAGTCTCATGGGTCAATAATCATGGTCTCTTTCCACACCTCCAAAGTATCCTTGACATGAGTAAGAATCCAAATAGCCTGCCAACGATATTCCAGCCTTCGTTGTTTCCTCCCTTGCCGGTTTCCTACTTCATCGCCTCCTGTCGTCTTTTCTTGGGCCTGTCCGGTCCGTTTTCCAATCTGGTTCACTGCAATCACACAATCTTTGCTTCCCAGAGAAATCTGCATTTGATTTTGTGTTGATTGTGTAAGATAATTACTAACATTGTGAATTACCTGTTCTTTCTTTCTCTGAATACATATGTTTAGGTCATTTTTATATATGGTAAGAACTTGTAGATTCATAGGAACTGAGGAATTTCAGATCCATTAGATGTTCACTAGGCCAGCTCCCGCCCACTCTAGGAATCAACTGAAGAATACCATAGAAAAAACTTTTTAACTTGCTTACCTGCATTGTTTCTAGACCTGTGGGGTGTCTGGCATGACTGGAAAATAATTTTCTAGTTGCAGAAGACTCACTACCTCAAAAGTGACCTATCTGGAAGTAGATTCACTGAATCTTACATTTCAGAGATCTTTGCTCGTATGGCCTTTTGAAGACTTTGTACCAAATTTTGAGTTCATAATTTTGTGTTCTTTTTTTTTTTTTAAATAAGGCTCACCAAACTGAATAATCTATGGGCCCCTGAACTCATTTTTGGAAAAAGTGAGGTCGCCTCTCCCCATTAGTAGTTCCGTCTATCTCCTGGAGCAATAGAGATGTCTAATGTGATTCCACATGATCATGTTTCAAATATTTTAAGACAATCACCCACAGGCAGAAAGTTTGTTTCTATTATCTCATGACACTTGTTGATCAGATTTTTCCAGACTAATAGTATCTATTAAGGGCTCTTGATGCAGTAAACACTGTGGTAATCTTGTTACATAATGTGTCCATTGAATCTGCACAACTACCCAGGAGGAAGGGGCTATGATTCCCATTTCACCAACACAGAAACTAAGATATGAAGAGGTTGTAGAACATGTCCAAGGTCACACAGCTCAAACATGAAATAGATTATTACAAAACTCATACATTCAACAGCTATATCTTAGTACCTTCTTAATTTTTTTTCTGAACACACTCCAGTATGTGTGTGTGTGTGTGTGTGTGTGTGTGTGTGTGTGTGTGTGGCAGGTTTCTAAAATGTGAATTCCATGCAACCTTTTTGGAAAGGATTTGTTAGTACTTATCAAAAACTGTAAACACACCCTTCGACCCAGAAACTGTATTTTTGTGAATCTACCCTTTAGACAAATGTCCATGTGTAGGAAGCTGAATCTCTCAGTTTTGATGTCTGTGATTTAGAAAAGAAAGGCAATTTTCAAAAGTGGTGGAAGAAAATTATACATGTCTATGAAATGTTTCACATTTAGAAGAAAACACTCCAAACTGTTCCTATCAGAGAACCATGGGGAACAGGTAGGAGGTGGAAAGATGCGAGAACTTCAACTATTTATTTCATACAGTTTTGTACTATTTGTTTCTCACAACGAGCACATGTTACATTTATAATAAATGAGAGCTTGAGCTGTGCTCTCACTGGCTCAGAGAACAATACATGGCCAAGAACTGAACACCACGTCCATCAATCCAGCTTAACTTTGCATTTGATTTTTTGTCCGCCTACAGCTGGTTTCTATTGAACTTGCCATTGGTTAGGACACCTCAGTCTTTTTCTCACAGAACCAGAAAGCAGTGTGGGTAAAATGACACAAGATAAAATCCACCCCAATTATTGTTACTTATTGTCAAAAACAGACTTAAAATAACAGGAAACCTTGGCATTTTCCACATTTGTTCGTGCATCAACCCACATCCTCTTTTCTATTGATGATGATGTTTACAGTTTTCTTGAGTTTTCTGAGGTTCAGAGTCCTTCAAGGAAGTGAAAAAGGACAGGGGAAATGGAGTGCAGATATGGCTATTCAACAGTGCTTTGAAAGCATATTTCACTTTGTTTTTTATAAATGTACATTTATAAATGGAATGATTTTCCCTCACCCTACAAACAATTAGTGTTGACAGATTCTTGTGGAACCTTTCAGAGTTTTGTATGCGTATTCACACAACATGAGTACTATTTTTCAAAAACTTAAGATAGGATTAAGCTACATGAACTGGTATGCAACATCTTGCATATGAGATGAGATTGGTGCGTTCAGGGTGATACAGCCATGGACTGAGTCTTGTATACCTCTCTATATCCTTCACGCAGATCATTCTTCCTAGGGACAGCACTGTCTCAATAATGTTTATCTAACCTCTTGACCATCAGTCTTTTTTTAATATATAGTTTATTACCAAGTTGGTTTCCATATAACACCCAGAGCTCTTCCCCACAAGTGTCCTTTTCCATGACCATCACTCCCCTTTCCCTAACCCCCTCCCTCTTCAGCCCTCAGTTTGTTTTTAGTATTCAAGAGTCTCTCATGATTTGCCTCACTCCTTCTCCCCAACTCTTTCCCCTCCTTTCCCATTTTCATGGTCTCCTATTAAGTTTCTCCTGTTAGACCTATGAGTGCAAACATATGGTATCTGTCCTTCTCTGCCTGACTTATTTTGCTTAGCATGACACCCTCTATAACCTCTTGACCATCAGTCCTTGTGTGTGTGTAGGAGGGGTAGAGAGGAGTAGGATATGTTTCCTCTTGAAATTTCAGAAGACAAGGAATATTGGAAGTCCATCTGCTCAAAAATTTACATCCCAAATATTCCACTAACTGGAGAGCCATATAGTATGTAGACGTTGTTTCTGCAGATTACCTTCACATCACAGCCCAGAAAGCACCAGGGTGGCAGCAGCCCTGTCTCACTCATTCCTGGAGGTCACAACCCATTTGTTCAGTCCACCAGGCTCTAAGTTCGAGTCCATGACTCCTTCACACCCTGGATTGTTACTCCAGCTCTTAATATCTGCCTCAATTCCTTGCCCTTGTTTGGGCAATGCCTTTGAACTCCCTCCCTTCCCTCTGACTCCACTTCCCCTGTTCTCCATCTGGCAAATTTGAATCTCTAAGGAAGAGACCCTCTCCCTGCCAGAAGCCTTTCAGGATCCACTCAATCACATTAGCCCCAGGAGAACATTCTCCTGTGGGGGCTGGGAGGTTGGGTGATCTACAGGGTTGATGGACCATTCACAAACACCCATTTGTGCCAATCATTGTATTCAGGCAACGTTCAAGACAGACTTGGTGAATTTGAGTTTAGGTTCTAGGTAGCCTAATTTAATTTGAACTTCTGGAAAACGAGAACGCTCAGGTGGGTGGGATGTAGGATGTGAGATAAAGGGCAGAGCAGTGTTAGAAGGGAACAAGGAGGAACTGAAAGAGGTGGGCCATGACTTTTGCGTGTTTTCTAATTTTGATGGAACTTGGGTGATGGAATAATTCTTTAAAAAACACTTTAATGCCATATTATATACCACATTTAAATGCCATATTGACATATTTTTGGTCCCTTCAGGTGTCAGTGCCTGGATTTTAGATGTGAGAACTAGTATAGGAAAATGTACCAATAATACTGATCACATGTCAAGGGCAAGCTATTTGCTAGGCATGTGCAATAGGACAGTCTCTGGCACATAGTACACCATTAAAAGGAATGATTGTCAACTCAATGAGTAAATCAGTGCACAGGTAATAAATATTGCAGTTAGGATTCAAACATATATCTGCCCGATTTCAAACTTGTTAGCCTCTGTGAGTCTATCTCATTTTAGCTGATGGATTCTGATTCAGGCTGGTCAAATATCCTCTGATGCAATTCTTGAATTTAGTCTAGTGATTCTCCCTAAGAGAGCATAAGGAAATCCAAGGCAAAAGAATTTGCCAAACATGTGCTTGGGGAAAGGAGGTTCAACTCTTGTTCTTGGATGATTCATCTCCCTGGGCCACTCCAATTTAAGAACACTCCAATATAACAAGAGAGGAATTGTCTTTGAATCAGCTCTGGCTTAGCCAAGCAATTTGGACAAGGCAGGTCAAAAAGTTCACTTCTTTATTCAGCAACCATGGTTGGTGCTGGTAATACCAAAAACAGAGCAAATTGCTGTCTTCCAAGGAGCTCACAGACTAAAGGGGAGAGAATCACACACAGGAAGGGCTGAAGTACAATAACTTAATAGTTGTAATGGAAATATATGCAAACATGCACGGGAAGACAGGATTCAGGTGAGACAAAGCAGACTTTTCAGAGGAGGTAGGGTTTGAGTTAAGATGTGAAGAATGAGCAGGACTTTCCCAGGTACAGAAGCTGAGGTTGGTGGTTAGGAAGAATGAACAATGCTTACAAAGGGATGGAGCCCTGGTAGAGAGAGCCCTGAGCGTGAGAGTCTGATATGAGATGGCAGCATAGGGCAGAGCAGGAAATATGACTGGACACATGGACCCACGGGCTGGTCCAAACCTGAGGTGGTACTTTGTATAACACACTGGACAGTGCAGATTTGTTGTGTAAACCAGGAGGACCCACTGGAGATTTTACCCAGGGGATCATAATTGGATCATCAGGTTAGAAAGCTCATCCCAGCAGCAAAGGATATGGTGGGAGTGAAGACCGTGACAATCAGGATTTCTCTGGGAGACATTTGGAGAGTAGGAGAAGATCTTTTAATGGATTAAGTGGAGGCAGAGGGAGGGAAAAGAGGGTAGATTCCTTCCTAGTTCCTGATTCGGTCAGTGGGTACATGAACTATTCCTTGAGACAACAGAGGGACAGCAGGAGCGGGTAGAGAGAAGGAGTGGGGAAGACGGTGAATTCATCTAAAGACAAGTCCAATAGTCAGACTCAAAATGTGATCTGGAAGTCAGGAGAGAGATCTGGTCGGGAAAGACTTGGGAGGCTTCAGCTCTGGCATGAATGGCTTATTGATAATGTTCAGCTCAAGCGTGTCTGCAGAAGTGAGGTCCCATGCTCAGGACAAAGCCTTGTGCTGGGACCAGCGCTCACTAGCAGAGATTCAGAAAACAGTTATTGTTAGTCTGCATTTAGTGAGGTCATATAGATCTACTGAATCTACTAAAAGGCTGGTTATTTTTCTTTGGCAGAAAGCCTGAAATTTTCCTGTTCTATTGTCGTTTTCTTTATTTTGCACGTGGTCTTGAGTAACGTCCTTTCTTTTTTTCTACATGTTCATACAAAATATTCTTGCTTTCTCAAAAAATCATAAAATCCACAGGAATTTTCCCTTTATTGGAGAGAAATCTTCAAACGCAACTTTTTAAAGACCCATTACACTGTGTCTCTTACCCAATCCCTCATAATGGACCTTGAGAGTCTGAACACAATAAAAAGCCAGGCAGCAGAGAAGACATAGAAGGACCACAACTGAGGGGCTATTAAAGTTCCCTCCTGGGGGATTGGACGATAATAAAGGGACAGGATGATGAGTTTTTGTTGCTTTCTCAGTCACAGATAAGCCAGGTTCCAAGTCCCTCCTGTAATTTAGTCCTTAAGGCAGCTAGCTGAAAATAAGAGAGTGCTTTGAGGCAAAAGGCAATACAATTTTCTCACTTGATAGAGTCTTAGAATCAGAAACTAGCTTCTAAGAGCATAAAGAGTACATTCCCACTTGAAATTTTATTTTAAATGCCACTTTGTGCTTGGGTTAATTGCCTTTGGTCTAAAGTTCTACGGTAGGAGGGAGACCCCTTTCTTCTCCTTCTCTTCTAATATGGGAAATAAAGCAGATACAACTTTCAGAGAATTCAAGATAGCAGAGTCTAGAGATCAGGTCTAGCTCTCGTACTTCACAGATAAGGATACTGAGGCCGAGAGATTAAGGGGCCTGCCCCCACTCTAACCGTCGCCGCTGTCTGGAGAAGCGGTGAGCTGGGGCAGAGAAGAACTGGAGTTAGGGCGGGCCCACCCAGGTCCCAGCTCTGCTAGGAGACTCTGGGGAGGTTTTGTTATCTCTCTGGGCTAGATTTCAATACATACAGAAAACGAAAATCCTGGGTTATGAAATCCCCATGGTCACTTCAAATTCTAGCATCCTGCGAGTGCTTTTTCGTTGGTTGCTCGGTTGGTTGTGTTGATGTATGTATTTTAACTGCACTTGCATACAATGGGCCATACTGTCAGGCCAGGCGGAGCTGCTGCCTCACTCTTGGGCCAATGATGGGTGGACACAAGGGTGGGAGGGACACGCACAGAGCAGTCAAGTGTTTCTTTTAAGCTCAGAGGCAACATCACCTGGTAGCTAGCCCAGGACAGTTTAACCACTCTTTCCTGACCCGCACTTCCGTAACTTCTATTCTTTTGCAAACATTGCTGACCTTCTGCTCCTCCAAGAATGGTCTGTTCTTCATTGACCTGCAGCCGCACCCAACCTGGGGACCTCTTACACAGTAGAGCCTCAGGCTGAACCCTAGGTAGACTAGACCTCACAAATTAGAATCTGCATTTTAACAGGATTAACAGGCGTGGGCATGCAATAAAGTTGGAGAAACTCTGTGTTTGAGCATCCTGTGCGATAGTGTTGGTTATAAACCTTGTAATTATATCAACCAGTCAATGCGTTTAAACTAAAAATAAATAAATAAGTTGGAGAGATGTTCACACAAATTACTTCCAGTAAGGATTGAATTCACATTTCCCATTACCAGCACTTGAGAATTCAGAATTCAGAGTTATCACCTACTCTTTGTGTGATGCTGGACAAATTATTCTTCAAGCTTCAGTTTCCCTAGCTGTCGGATGTGAATAATCTCTGCTTTGCATACTTTACCAGGAGTACTGGAGTATTATAAAGAGCAAATGACAGAATATATGCAAAAAAAGTTAATAAATGTTTAGTACCATAGAGAAGTAGGCTTTAAGCATGCTGACTCCATTGATAATAGAACAGGTACTTTCGAGAAGGTGATAGGATGGGTTTTCTTTCTAGAGAGAGGTTATTACCTGCCTAGTGAAGTTCACGGGACAATGAAAGACCCCTTCCATCCACCTCATTCCCCCATCTGTGAAATGTCAAATTTTTTCTAACAAGTGCAGCATATTGAAAGAAAGTCAATAAAATAAGTCAATTAGTAGGCTGGATGCAATATTTAAAAACATCTCTATACATGCATTGATGAACTGGAAATAAAGTAAAACATGCCCAGAAGGCAAAACTAATTGAGAGTAGGAGCTATGGGAAATAATACTAACATCTAAAACCAAATTTCACCCTGAGGACATTTGCTAAAAAAGGAAGAAAAAAGTGGGATCTTATGACATGCAGGGCACAAACCACAGAAGACAAAGGATAGGACACACTGGTAGAGAAAGTCGAATGCAAGACTCTTCTCTGAAAAGTTGAAATTCCAAAGGGGCAGACAATCAACAAATGAATTACTGGCTCATGGTAAATCTATTTTTAATTTTTTGAGGAGCCTCATACTGTTTTTCCATAGTGGCTACACCAATTTACATTCCCACCAAGAGTGCATAAGCATTCCCTTTTCACCACATTCTTGTCAATACTTGCTATTTCTTGTCTTTTTGATACTAGCCATCCTGACTGATGTGAGGTGATATCTTGCTGTGGTTTTGATTTGGATTTCCCTGATGATGAATGATGTTGAGCACCTCTCTGTGGGCCCATTGGCTATCTGTATATCTTTGGAAAAATGTCTCTCTTCTGCTCCTTTTTAATACAAAAATTTTTTTTCTTGGCTGTACAGTTGTATGAGTTCTTTATATATTTAGGATATTAATCCCTTATCAGTTACATCATTTTAAAATACTGTTTCCCATTCCATAGATTGCCCTTATATTTTGTTAAAGATGGAAGAAATTCACTTTAAATCCAATGTCACAAAAAGGTTAAAAGTAAAGGATGGATGTCAGGAAGTAAAGGATGGCAGATTTTTACCGTATCTGCAAGTCAATGATCTAGCCTGCTTCAGTTTCATGGGTGCTGGCAGAAGACATGAGACCACTGGATCAGAGATAAAGAACTTTTTTGCTCACAACAATAAGGTAACCAGATATTAACATTTTCACTTCCATTTTTCGAGACTCAAATACCAGATCATGTGAATATTAAATAGAAATTTTAAAAAAACTTAAAAAAATTTCCTAAGGAGAAAGCCAGGTCTTCTCAACCGTGTCTTTCTTTCCTGTGTTTTTTTACATCTCACACAGAATACTTCACTTTTGACATTTCTGGTCACCAGTTGTGTGGGGGGCTTTCTCAACAGTCAGCAAGTCTTCAACACCAGCTGGGTGTCCTCTGACTGAGCTCAATTCTGACACTATTTACCCGTAAATAGTATCAGATCCCACAGAATTCGGTCTCAGTACCACAAGACTGCCTCCATCCCAGAGATATACTTCAGACGCCAGTTGCAAGCCTGGGTTATCACCTGTGCTTCTGACCAACCAGTTATTAATCGGAAGTTTCAATGACCCTCTCTATGGGTTTGATTAATTTGCTAGAGTGGCTCCCAGAGCTCAGGGAACCACTTGGGTTTATCAATTTATTAAAGGATATAATAAAGGATACAGATGAACAGCTAGATGAAGAGATACATGGAGGAGGTCTGGGACGGTTCCAAGCACAGGAGTTTCTATCTCCATGGAGTTGGGGTGCATCACCCCCTCTCCCATGTGGATGTGCTTGTAACCTAGAAACTCTCTGAATCCTGTACTACTGGGATTTTATGGCAGCCTCCTCACACAAGTGTGGATTAATTATCAACTCCATGTCTAACTCCTCTTCTCTTTCTGGAGGATGGAGAGGGAGGCTGAAATTCTAAGCTTCTTTTTTTATTTTTCTTAATGTTTTATTTTATATTTGAGAAAGCAAGAAAGATAGAGTGTGAGCAGAGGAGGGGTAGAGAGAAAGGGAGACACAGAATCCGAAGCAGGCTCCAGGCTCTGTGTTGACAGCTCAGAGCTTGAACTCATGAACCGTGAGATCATACCTGAGCTGAGGTTGGATGCTGAACTGCCTGAGCCACCCAGGTGCCGCTGAAATTCTAAGCTGCTAATCATGCCCTGGTTTTTCTGGTGAGCAGCCCCTGTCTAGGAGCCCATCCAGAGGTGCCTCATTAGAACGAAAGATGTTCCTAATGCTCTTTACCACTTAGGAATTTACAAGGTTTTTTTTTAATGTTTATTTGTTTGAGAGAGAGAGAGAGAGTGCATTTCATCAAAATTAGGAAACTCTGCCTGTCAAAAGACACTGTTAAGGGAATAAAAAGACGAACTGCACTCTGAGAGAAAATATTTGAAAATCATATTTAGTGAAATAACTATATCTAGTGTCTGGGTGGCCCAGTCAGTTAAGTATCCAACTTCTGCTCAGGTCACGATCTCACAGTCCATAGGTTCAATACCTGAGTCAGGCTCTATGCTGACAGCTCAGAGTCTGGAGCCTGCTTCAGATTCTGTGTCTCCCTCTTTGTCCCTTCCCACCCCCTTAAAAACAAACACTAGAATATATAAAAATGTTCCAAAACTCAATAATAGGAGAATAACCAATCCAATTAAAAAGTGGACAATATATTGGAATGTCCCTTCATCAGTGAAAATTTAGGGGTGGCAAATAACACAGAAAAAATGCACAAATATCAACAGTTATTAGGAGATGCACATTAAAACCACCATGAGATAACATTACCTACCTACTTGAGTGGCTAAAATTAAAAAAGACTTAATATACCAAGTGTTGGACAGGAAGCGGAAAAACTGGAACTTACAGCTGACAGAAAATGCTTTGACAGTTTCTTAAGAAGTGAAATATATGCCTACCATATGTTCCAATCAATCCACTCTTAGACACCCACCCAAGCGATAAGAAAGCATATGCCCCTACAAAGATGTATGCACGAATTTCCATATTTGTTACAGCCCCAAACTGAAAATACACGAAGCATTCATCAACAGGTGAATGGATAAAATCATCCGGATCTATCTGAGCTGGGATAGACTGAAAAAATTGCACCCCCAAAACATTGCTGAAATGACAGGAAATGACATTTACCTGATTTGGAAAAAGGGTCTTTGTATATAGAATTACCTTAAGGATTTTGAGTCAAAGAGACGGTCTTGGTTTATTCAGAAAAGCCTTAAATACCATCAGAAGTGACCTGAGAGAGACCTGCAGAAGGGCAGGCCGTGTGACTCAGAGGCAGAATCACAAGGAAAGGAATCTAAACAGCCACCAGGAGCTAGCGAAGCCAGGGGACAATTTCTACCCCAGAGCCCTGCCTGCTTTGTCTTGCCGGATTTCCGACGTTTGGTCCCCAGAACCGCAAAGTGTGGTTAAAGAAAGCAGATCCATGTTTGCCTGGGGAATGGGGAAGAGCAGAAATGAGATATTACAAAGAGGCACCAGAAAACTTTTGTGGGTGATAGGTATGTTGATTTTCTTTTCTTTTTTTAATGTTTATTCATTTTTGAGAGACAGAGAGAGACAGAGCTTGAGCAGGGAAGGGGCAGAGAGAGCGAGGGAGACAGAATCCAAAACAGGCTCCAGGCTCCCAGATATCAGCACAGAGCCCAACATGGGGCTTGAATTCACGAACTGTGAGATCATGACCTGAGCCAAGGTCAGATGCTTAACCAATTGAGCCACCTAGGTGCCCTTCATTTTCCTAATTGAGCTGATGGTTTTATAGGTATATACATATGCAATTTTATCAAAGTACATTTTATGAGTTTTTCTTAAAGTTCATTCATTTATTTTGAAACACAGAGAGAGAGAGTACAAGAAGGGCAGAGAGAGAAGAAAAGAGAGAGAATCCCAAGGAGGCTCTACAATGACAGGACAGAGCCCAATGTGGGGCTTGAACTCATGAATTGTGAAATCATGACCTGAGATGAAACCAAGAGTTGGACACTTAACCGACTGTGCCATCCAGGCACCCCGAATCCATGACACTTTAAAGTGTGATGAAAATAGTACCATCCACATAAATCATATTCAACAAAACTGGTTTTGAATAGCTAAAGTCAATTGAAGACATTTCAGGGAAAGCAAAAATCTGTGAGTCTGTCATCAATCGACCCTCACTGAAGGATTAGTCTAAAGAATTGAAGGGAAGGGAAATTCAGTCAGAAGGTCTGAGAAGCAATAAAACACCCCAGAAAGTGACAAATACATAGGTAATCTTTAAAAAAAAACCTACAAAACAAAAATAGTAAAGGTTCTGGAGATGGGTAGTGGTGGTAGGTGTACAGTGATGTGAACGGACTTAATGCCATTGAACTGTACATTTAAAACTGGTTGATATGGTACATTTTATGTTCTGTATATATTACCACAATAAAAACCATCAAGATGGAAAGTAAAGATGTGGCAATAATAACGCACGTTAGGAACAGGTGCTCAGCAAGGGCATGTTCTTCATGGTCCAGTGGGAAGATCAAGATGTCATATGACATTAGAAGCTGTTAACTTGTATATCATGGTGTAATTTGCCTGTAGTTTCTATAAAAAGCAGAAATACAATGTGTAACTTTCAAATAGTAAAGGGGAAAAATTGAATTGAGGGAAAAAATACTTTATCCATAAAGAGATGAGAAAAAAAAGGAAGGAAGCAGAAAAATAGAACATGCGAAAGCAAATTTGAATGTCGAGGGAAAGAACTCAGGAGGAAGACTGATGACTCCAGGGAGAAATGGGAGACGGGGAAGGGTCCTGGGGTGGGATCAGTGCACACAGGGAACGGGTGGGTGGGAGGTGGTCTCCACTAAGGAGGAGGGACCAGGGAGTTGAAGTGCACAGATGCACGTTGGCTTGCGGGCATGGTCCCTGGACGGTGACCCCTGGAGGCACCAGTGAAGTGTAGGGGGCAAGGGCATCTGCCCAGAGTGAGAGGAAGGGTGGGGGGCTGTGAGAGGGCTCAGAAGTTCTGCCCACAAAGGGCAAAAGTACTATGAACGGAACGAGAGACGAACTCGCCTCTTCACAATGGGGCCTCATTTCTAGAGGACTCCTTCCAGGTCGTGGAGACACTTAGAAGTACAGCTGAGCCTGACTCCAAGTGATAAAATAGGAAACGAATTTTTCCTTTTCATTTTTGCTCCATGAGCCATCCAACCTTCCTGTTTTGCAAATAGCCCTGTCGAATTAAGTCATAAAATTATGGAAGCTTGGTATGGTAGAGCTTAGAGGAAATTGGAGATTATTATTACAGATGAGAAAGTCCCAGAAATATTAATCCAATTTTCTTCCCCAGACCTCTGCTTTATTAATTTTATTTACAAAGAAGACTGTGGTAATACAAAATGATGAGCAGTTAGCATTTCTGCAGGATATATTTTCATTGCATTAAAACTTACAGGGTCACTTGGGTGTCTCAGATGGTTAAGCACCCGACCCTTGATTTCAGCGTGGGTTATGACCTGGGGTCATGGGAACCAGCCCTGCTGAGACCCCAAGCCTGCTTGGGATTCTCTCTCTCCCTCTCTGTTTGCCTTTCTTCACTCACATGCGCTCTCTCTCTCTCTCTCTCTCTCTCTCTCTCTCTAAAAATAAATAAATAAAACTTTTTTTTTTAAACTTAAAATACAACTTGCCATTTTAACCACTTTTTAGTGTCCACTTCAAGACATTAAGTATGTACACACTGTTACATAACCATGGCCACCCTCCATCTTCAGAACTTTTTGCTCTTCCCAAATTGAAGCTCTGTACCCATTAAACAGGATTAAAGGAGATGTCATTTGCTCCACTCACATGCTCTCTCTCTCTCTCCCTCTCTCTTTTGAGTTTATTTTGAGAGAGACAGAGAGATTGTGAGCTGGACAGGGGCAGAGACAGAGGGAGAATCCCAAGCAGGTTCCAGGCAGTCAGCACAAAGAGCCAGCCACAGCCACAGGGCTGGAACTCAAGAAACTGGAGATCGTGACCTGAGTCTAAATCAAGAGATCATGACCTGAGCCCAAGTCAAGAGGCAGACGCTTAACCAACTGACCCTCCCAGGGCCCCAAACAGGATGTCATTCTTAACCCACACACTGACCGGTTCAACAGCACCATAGCACCATATGCATAACAACAGCATCTTGGGTCCACTGGAAGCCTCCCACACTTATTTTTAGAAAACTTTGGGGGGATCCTCCCTTCACCTCCCCACAGTGCCAGCCCTTGCCTTCCTCTGCCTCTTGTCTTATGGAAGGACCCAGGATCCACCTTCAATGATTGCCCAACAATAGGGCACCAACCTTGGAGCCCCAACACTTTCAGGACCTGAGATGTCACGGTGCTGAGTGTGCGCAGAAGACAGGAGCTGGGCTTTCTCACCAGCTTTCACATCTGGAACACCACTTAGCTCTCCTTGTATCTGAAGTCTCTGTTCTTAGAGAGACCTTTCAAGTTCAAGGCTTCACACTCCTGCTCTAGACCCCTTTACCTGCCTCAGTTTTTATTTATTTTACTTTATTTTTTTAATTTTTAATGTTTTATTTATTTTTGATACAGAGAGAGACAGAGCATGAGGGGGGTGGGGCAGAGAGAGAGGGAGACACAGAACCAGAAGCAGGCTCCAGGCTCTGAGCTAGCTGTCAGCACAGAGCCTGACGCAGGGCTCGAACACACGAACATGAGATCTGACCTGAGCCAAAGCCAGATACTTAACCGACTGAGCCACCCAGGCGTCCCTGCCTCAGTTTTTAAACAGCCAATTCATCCTTTCCTTTTTTTTCATGTTCCCTACCCAATCACAACCTCTTCTATCCACCTCTGTTACAAACACAATGTCCCGTTGCTGTGTGCATGACTACGTCACTATGCGTGTATGTTCGGGTGGGACAGGGAGACGGGGATGGGAAGAGAGGAAAGTTGTCGCATACCCTGACGAGCCATCAAAAATACCAAAAATGCCTGGTCACACACTAATCACCCATGGGACCAGTTGCATTAGGCTCTCAAAACTTTATCTCCATCAGCAAGATAAATTGAGTTTTCTAGTGCATGGTCTTGAAGAGCTCCCTATGCACAGAAAGCTGATGGCAATCAGCTATAGCACTTCCATTATGAGCAACATTGTTCAATTTTTATATTGTTTCCTTCACTATAAAGTTAAACAGTGTTGGGTCCAGTGATTGCTTTCAACAGCCCTGTATTCATTCGATGCTAGAAAATTTGATGTTTGTAAGATAAAAAAAAATTGCATACTATTAGGACTTGAATACACCTTTAGAGATCAGTACAATCCCCAAATTTTATGTAGCCAAAGGGTTTAGGTGACTTTATGTAAATTTAAAAAATTTTTTCTATTTCAGTATAATTGATACATAGTGTTATTCTTGTTTCAGATGTATACTATAGTGATTCCACAATTTTATACATTAGTGCTCATCACGATAAGTGTAGACTTTTTTTAATGCTTATTTATTTATTTTGAGAGAGAGAGAGAGAGAGAGAGCATGAATAAGAGAGGGGTGGAGTAGAGGAGAGAGAGAGAATCCCAAGCAGACTCGATACCAGCTCATAGCCTGACACCAGACTCGATCCCACCAACCAAGAGATGCTGACTTGAGCTGAAAACAAGAGTCAGATGTCTAACCTAAAACACCTGGAGTTTTAAACACCTTCACCGATTTCACCCACCCACCTTCTCTCTGACTTTACGCGACTTTAAAACTAAGATCATGTAGCTGGTCTTTTGATACAAATTAAATGTTCTTTTCAGCACTTGACTCTGTTGCCTAAATTTCAGATCTTTTATGCAAAGCAGTGATTCTCAATCATATTTTCATTATTACCCCCTCATCCAGAACCCTTTTTAGTCTTTTTTTGTCCACCAGTGACATTGAAATACCAGAGACAATCTGTTTATCTGTTTATTTATCATATGTGCGTCTCCACTTTCTACATAAAAAGAGAACACTTTATTTCACCTCTTCACTGAAAATGCATGTGTTAAAGTGATACAGGGTGAAGCAACGGTGTGATTTTGAAAAACACCACCACCAAAAAAAAAACCTGTTTCATGTCAGGGCACTTTCAGCTGCAAATAATAGAAAATTCAACAAGAAGTTGCTTAAACAATAGCGAAAATGTATATTCCACATAACAAGAAATGTGTAGGTAGGAGTTTCAAACTTAGTCCTTTGTTCTACTGTAAGCTTACATACTTTAAAAAAATTAAGTTTATTTATTTATTTTGAGAAAGATGGAGAGAGCCAACAGGGGAGGGGCAGAGACAGAGGGAGAGAAAGAATCAATCCCAAGCAGGCTCCACACTGTCAGCACGGAGCCCCACTCTGAGCTCGAACTCATGAACTGTGAGTTCAAGACCTGAGCCAAAACTAAGAGTTGGACGCTTAACTGACAGAGCTGCCTGGGCACCCCTACATGCTTTTTAATTAACAGACTTATTTTTGAGCAGTTCTAGGTTTATGGAAAAATTGAGATGAAAGTACATAATTCCCATCTACTCCCTCACCTAAGCCCTTAGTGGTTACCCCAATTATGTTTTTATCATTTTATTTCATTTTTTCATCATGATAAGTATATGCCTTAATTCCCATCCCCTGTTCCCCCATCTCCTCACCCTTCCCCCCTCTGGTAACCATCAGTTTGTTCTCTATAGTTAACGGTTTGTTTCTTGGTTTGTCTTTTTCTCTCTCTCTCTTTGTTTTTTCCTTTGCTCCTGTGTTTTGTTTCTTAAATTCACACATTAATGAAATCATATGGTACTGGTCTTTTTCTGACTTACCTCACTTAGAATTATACTCTATAGCTCCATCCATGTTGTTGCATGGATTTCATTCTTTTTTATGACTAATATTCCATTGTATATATATCATATCTTCTTTATCCATTTGTCAATCAATGGACACGGGCTGATTCCATAACTTGGCTATTATAAATAATTCTGTAATAAATATAGGAGTGCATGTATCCCTTTGAATTAGTGTTTTTGTATTTGGGGGTAAATATCCAGTAGTGCAATTACTGGATCATAGAATAATTCTATTTTTAAGGTTTTGAGGAACCTCCACACTGTTTTCCACAGTGGCTGCACCAGTTTGCATTCCCACCAACAGTGCCTGAGGGTTCCTTTTTCTCCACATCCTCGCCAATATTTGTTGTTTCTTGTGTTGTTGATTTTAGCCATTCTAACAGGAGTGAGGTGGTATCTCATTGTGGTTTTGATTTGTATTTCCCTGATGATCAGTGATGTTGAGCATCTTTTCATGTGTCTGTTGGCCATCTGGCCATGTCTTCTTTGGAGAAATGTCTGCTCCTGTCTTCTGTAATTTTGTAATTGGATTTTGTAATTGGGTTATTTGTGTTCTGAGTATGGAGTTGTATCATTCTTTATATATTTTGGGCACTAACCCTTTATCAGATATGTCATTTGCAAATATCCTCTCCCAATTACCCCTTTTATTAACATCTTGCCCTGGTGTGGTTCATTTGCTATAATTGGTGTGCCAACGTTAATACATTATTATTGACTAAAATCCATAATTCACATTAGGGTTCACACTTGGTGTTGTATATTCTATGAGTTTTGACAGGTGTATAATGATATGTAGTCATCATTACAGTATCATACTGAATAGCTTCACTGTCCTAAAAATGGCCTGTGCTTCATCTATTCATCCCCCTCTCTCCAAAACCCCTGTCAGCTATGGACCTTTTTATTGTCTCAATAGTTCTGTCTTTTCCAGAATGTCATTTAGTCAGAGTCATACAGTAGGCAAAGTTTTCAGATTGGCTTCTTTCACTAAGCAATATGCATTTAAGATTTCTCCACATCACGGCACTTAGGTGGCTCAGTTTGTTAAACATCTGACTTTTGTTCTCAGGTCTTGATCTCAGGGTCGTGAGTTGAATTCCTGTGTTTGGCTACACACTGGGCATGGAGCCTACTTAAACAAAAAAGATTTCTCTGTGTCTTTTTGTGACTTGATAGTGAATTTCTTTTTTTTCTAAACTTTCTTAATGTGTGACTTTGAGACACACACACACACACACACACACACACACACACACACACACACTGTGAGCAGGGGAGGGGCAGAGAGAAAAAAGGAGACACAGAATGCAAAGCAGGCTCCAGGCTGTCAGCACAGAGCCCAACAAAGGGGTTGAATTCACAAACCACAAGATCATAACCTGAGCTGAAGTTGAACACTTAACTGACTGAGCCACCAGGCTCCCCAGAGAGCTCCTTTCTTTTTATCACCAAATAATATTTCATCGCCTGGATGTTCACCATTTGTTCCTCCATTCACCAACCAAAGGACATCTGCCTTACCTCCAAGTCTTGGAAAATATGAATAAAACGGCTATGAACATTTATATGCAAGTTTTTGTGTGTATGTAAATTTTCAAATCATTTGGGTAAATACCAAACACTGCTGTGGGATCATATAGTAAGAGCGTGTTTAGTTTTGTAAGACACTCCCCAACTGTCTTCCAAAGTATCTGTACCACTTTCCACCCCCACCAGTAAGGAGAGTTCTTGTTCCATATCCTCATCATCGTTGTTGGTGCTTTGGATTTTAGCCATGCTAAGGGATATGCAGTGGTAGCTCATTATTGTTTTAATTTGCAATCCCTAATGTCAGATGATGTAAAACATCTTTTCACACACTTATTTGCTACATGCATATCTTCTTTCTCGAGGTGTCTATTTGGATATTTTGATCATTTTAAAATTGGGTTGTTTCTTTTCTTATTGTTGAGTTTTAAGAGCTCTTTGTATATTTTGAATAACAGACTTTGGCCAGATGTGTCTTTTGCAAATATTTTCTCCCTGTTTATGGCTTGTCTTTTAATTATCTTTATAGCATCTTTCACAGGGTAGACATTATTGTTATTTGAATAAAGTCCTGTTAATCCTTTTTTTTTTCTTTTCACAGATTGTACTTTTGGTGTTGTATTTAAAAACTTATCACTGAACCCAAGGTCACCTAGACTTTCTCTTGTTTTCTTCTAGCAATTTCACATTTTTGCATGTTACATTTAGGTCTATGACACATTCTGGGTATTATTATTATTACTATTCTCCACAAGTTCCTGTTTTAATTATTGCATTGTTAACAGTTCTCCATTTTACACTATAAATGGCACTCTGAGAATTAGATTTTCCTCTTTCTTTTTTAGAAAAGATTTTTTTTTAACTTTTTTATGTATTACTGAGAGACAGAGAGAGACAGAGCATAGGCATGGGAGGGGCAGAGAACAGAGGAGACACAGAATCTGAAGGAGCCTCCAGGCTCTGAGCTGTCAGCACAGATCCCAACGTGGGGCTCAAACCCACAAACCACGAGATCATGACCTGAGCCCAAGTCAGACACTTAACCAACTAGGCCCCCCTCCACTTACTTTCTATTTCACAGGTTCTCCTGATTCCCTTCCTTAGGTATTTTTCCTACAGTAATCCTTGTATAACATCTGTATCGTTTGGATTCATTCAGTGACTTCTTTCTCTTGAGCATATTATGCAATAAGTAAGATTTCTCATTTCCAACTGGGGAATAAGTCAGCCCCTAAAAGAAACTAACTTAATATGTATTACCCTACCCCAGTGAAGGTGCACAGCTAAAAAGCTGTGAAGTTAAGAAGAGCCTTCAGATGGACTGTTCAGAGAAAGCACGGTGCTCTAAGTGAGCTTCAGCTGGTACCGTGCTATTAATGAAACTGCCCTCACCCTTTGCGGCCTAACACACACGGTGACAGGTGGGGAAACTACAAATAGCCTTGGCCTAAGAATGGAAAAAATGATAAGCTGGAGCCAAGGCTTTGAAAGTGACTTAATGACAGGAATGCGAGGGGCAGGCCTGACTCTACAGAAGAGTGTGCTACAGGTCTCCCAAAGAACTTTCGAGTGCAGAGGGCTTTGGCCACAACCCACACTCAAGCTGGCTGCTTAAACAAGAGTCATCAACTAGGAGCCTCAGTTCTGTGACCGTGCTGAGATCCAGGAGTCCATACATCATGTCTCAGAAATACCAGCTTCTTTAAAACGACATCAGTCTTTGTCAGTACACAAGACTGAACCACTTTAACTGCACATTTCCTGGGCCAATCACGCTGGGCTGGTTCTTACTGGGTCTTGATGCTATGAGAGGGTGGAAAGCAGCTTAACTCACCTGTCAGCTGGATCTGATTACCTAAAGGCCAAGTAAAAGGCCACGGTTGGGGGATTTAAGAGCTCTGGGCTTTAATCCCAGCTCCACTTGTCGATTCATTGAACACTTTTGGCATTTTGATTTCCTCATCTTTAAAATTGGGATATGAGCTGGCCTTACTGGGAAGATGACTATGAGTAATTAATGAAACAGCCCACTTGGTGCTCTGTAAATCATTCCACAGATGAACACATGAACTCTAGGCCTCACTCGGCTTCCCTCTGTCCTTACTTTCCTCAAACTATGAGTCGGTGAGGCCACATGACACCTAAGATAGGTTCCATTCCAAAATTGGTCATTTTGGCCACCACAACCCAAAGCATGGAGGTGGTTCTCAAACCTGTGAGAGACAGAATCACCTGGAGGGTGTGCTAAAACACGGATGGGGTCCCAAGTCTGGTGTCGTTCTGTGGGTTTCCAGGGGACGTCACACCTGAGAACCACTAGCTGGTGGTCACTGAGAAAACCCTGGGGGAGAGAGAGTTGGTGGATACAGCTTACCGGTCATCTGTGCAGTCAAGGGCATTTTCAAGGGCATCTGTGCAGTCCCACCGGCCCAAGGGTCTCGTGCATGGCTAACACCCTGTTGTCACCAACAACTTGAATTTCTTCATTTTTGAACAAGAGATCCTGCATTTTCATTTTGCATTGGGTCCCCTAAATTAGGTAGCTGATGCTGTTCATAGTTTGGGTCTTACAAATAAACTTTGGATGAATGAACAAGGTTCATTTTGGAAAACCACCTTAAACACTACAAAGAATGTTTAAGCTGCTTCTATACCCAATGAAACGGGCTTATTTAGAAATTGTTCTTTTAGTTACGGGCATTTCGCCAGTCTGCTAATCCACCAGCAGCATCTAGCAGGCAAGCTCTCCAACCTGTCCTAAACAGGGCAGGGCGAGAGGTCCAGTGTCATTCACCCTCTGTTAGGGTTTTTCCCTATTTGTTTGCTCCCTCTTCTCTGCACACCCAGTGGGCTTTCCTCACGGCCCCAGGCAGAAATGCTTTAACATTTCTAGCAGGAAGGTCTGCATGTCAAAAGAATACCTCCAGGGAGAAAGCAATATTATTATCTAAATATACATATTCTTTTAGAAGAGAGGACTTCGCCCTTTGAATCACTGTCTTTTGCAGCCTGTCTCTGAGACTGGAGTGCCACAAAATCTTACAGGTAAGAGGAGAGATCCTTTAGGGGCCTAATCTAAAAGCTCACCCAAGCGAGACCAACAATACAACTAAGCCAACTGTTAGCAGAGTCAAGCTAGGGAAGCAAAATGAAGACACCCACTTCTTTTTTTAGGATGGGATTTCCTAGACTGGCATACCTCTTGACTTGTTTTCCTTCGGTCAGAGCTGATAATAGTACACGGTTTTATATAGTCCTGTCCTTGTGCATGTGGACAGTGTAGGGAAGTATAAAACCAAAAATCCATTTATTTTGCTTCCCTAGGATACCTGGCATTTACCTAATAGAAACATACAACTTGGACAAGTTTGGCCAAGAAAACAAAAAGAATGGGAGACTGAAAGAGCCATGGTTTGAATTAAGATTTTGTCAGACTGAGGAAGATTCTGTCTCAAAGTGGTCGCCAGGGGAAGTGTGGACACACTCCCTAAGAATAGAGTGATTCGGCCAATGCTGAGACACCAATCACAGTGAGGGGTTACCGGAAAGTCGAGATGTTAACAGACTAGAAAGGGAGGAACTAGTTATCTCTCATCTAACATGGAGAAGACACTCAAAAAAATACCAAGCTCTTCAACCTTCTTTTCCTATGAGGACATAAACCCAGGGCCCCACTGTCTGTATACAGGGAGACTCTTCGTGTGATTTAAAAAAGAAGTCCTCTTCCTCAGGACACTTTGCAGCCATCGACCAAGAAATGTCCCCCATCGGCATGTCAGCTTATGGTCCTCTGAAGTAAATGGCCCTCCCTGGTGCTGTGTTTGCACAACTTAGCCAGCCTTTAGACACAGG
This sequence comes from Suricata suricatta, assembly GCF_006229205.1. Lineage (NCBI taxonomy): Eukaryota > Metazoa > Chordata > Mammalia > Carnivora > Herpestidae > Suricata > Suricata suricatta. The sequence continues at coordinate 109,682,177 of NC_043701.1, read as the reverse complement.
CCCCCTCCAAGGATCTGGAGTCTTGGGGATTTTGACAGACGTGTCTCTCCTCAGGCATGGTATCTACAGATCATTGCCGAGACCTGACAGTACTGCATATTGACCTTTGTGTGGTTGTGGAATAAGGACTCAAAAGAGCATAGAATCGCTGTTCATTACTTCCTCCCAGGATGATTGTGGGATCCTACCCACTTCCTGTGGAGAATGAACAATCCCACTCAGACTGACATTCTCAAAGAGCAGCACCAAACACATCACTTCCTCCCTTCAAAGCCTTTCTGTGGTTTCCATTGTTTGCCTAATAAACCACAACCTTTCACCCAGCCCTATAGTACTTTTCACATGGAAGAACCCAGTTTGCTGCAACTCACACGCCCCAGAAGATTGGCTGGATCTGCTCTGATACTTTTCTACTTGTTGGTTTTGCTCCTGCAATTCATTTCACACATCTTGCCTGGACTCACCAACATCTGGCTTGTTCTTTAGGGTCCAGATGAGGCACTGGAACACATGAGGTCTGTCCTAATCACCTCTGATCAGATATAATTATTCATCCTGCCACTGAGAAATCGCTTATCTTACTCTATATGGTCTATATGGTCTATAGAAATCCGTGTTCTTGCCATATTTTACCCACCATATTTTGCCACACATCATCAATTCTCTGCAAGGTGGAAGCTATATAGCTTTTCTTCATCTCTCCTGGTTGGTCGGTGATTTGTCAACTTTTTCAGGACACAGGAGACTTGTGCAGAATGCCATACTCTCTGGGAAGACCACAGTGTATTCTATTTACCCGTTAATCCAACACTGAACACATGTTTTTAAAAATATTGTTTACTGGGGGGGGGAGAGCACGAGTGGGGGAGGGGCAGAAACAGAGGGACAGAAGATCCAAAGCGGGCTCTGGACTGACAGTCTGACAACAGCAAGCCCAATGTGGAGCTCAAATTCATGAACTGCAAGATCATCACCTGATTTGAAGTCAGACACCCAACAGACTAAGCCACCTGGGTGCCCCACAACACACATTTATTGAGAGCTACAACATCCTAGGCCTTTATACCTACTGTTGCATTCAATTCCCTTATCAAAACCAAGGCAATTTAACTAAAAAGAAAGATAATTTAACAGGTGCAATATAAAATTATAACAATATAACCATAACAAAGGCAAACAGAAAACTTTTCTTAGCATATGGTTTTTTGTTTTTGTTTGATAAACTTTTATTCATTTTTGTTTTGGTCAACCCAAGTTTCTTTTTTAATGTTTATTTGTTTATTTTCAGAGATAGCACACATGTGCATGCATGTACACATGCAGGGGAGGGGCAGAGAGAGAGTTGGAAGAGAATCCCAAACAGGCTCCAAGCTATCAGCACAGAGCCCAACACAGGGCTCCAACTCATGACCTGAGCTGAAATCAAGGGTCAGACGATTAACAGACTAAGCCACCTAGGCACCCCTGGTCAACCCAAATTTTTAAGTTTTTTTTTTTTTAGATTTTATTTTTAAGTGATCTCCATACCCAATGTGGGGCTCAAACCCACAACCCCAGTATTGAGAGTCTCACTCTACTGATTGAGCCATCCAGGACCTCCACCAAGTTCTTAAGTAAAAAAACTAAAGTTAGACAATTATATCCATTAAATTATCATTTTCTGAAAGTTAAAAAACAGTCACTCTTTTTTGAGTTTTCCAGCAAACACCTAAATTCAGCCCGAGGAACAACAGGGTTTTGGCAGGAGCATAGACTGAGACCCACTTACGGAGGTGGGCTCTACATGATATTTATGGAGAATGTAAGACACTTTCCAAAAGAAGGTGACCAAAAATAGAAGCTAGAATCAAAATTCAATCATACCAAGTCATAAGAGGATTAAAATTTTATATCAGTATGTCTGCACTTGGGTAAGATGTATCATTCAACCCAACAAGATATTACTTTGGTTCCATCCAAGGGTGGCTTTTATTCTACAGCACAGCGATAGGTGAACACATCACTCACCTCTGAAGTTTTGTGCTTTTCAAAAGGTGTCCATGGGGTGCCTGGGTGGCTCAGTCGGTTAAGCATCTGGCTTCGGCTCAGGTCATGATCTCACGGTTTGTGGGTTTGAGCCCTTCATCGGGCTCTGTGCTGACAGCTAGCTCAGAGCCTGGAGCCTGCTTCAGATTCTGTATCTCCCTCTCTCTCTGACCCTCCCCTGCTTGCGCTGTCTCTCTCTGTCTCTCAAAAATAAATTAAAAACATTTTAAAAAGGTGTCCAAGCATACTGGGCATTAACAGCACCACTTGTACCAAAGCTGTATGGACTCCAGAAAGGGGAATCTGGCCACAAGTTACAAAATAAATAAGCATTAAAAAAATTTTTAATAGGGGCATCTGGGTGGCTCAATCAGTTAAGCATCCGACTTTGGCTCAGATCATGATCCCATAGTTCCTGAGTTCAAGCCCCACATCAGGCTCTGTGCTGATAACTCAGAGCCAGGAGCCTGCTTCAGATTCTGTCTCCCACTTTCTCCCCCTCCCTGCTTGCACTCTGCCTCTCTGTTTCTCAAAAAGTGAATAAACATTAAGTAAAAAAGGTTCTTAATGCTGCAACAGCTTTGAAACTCAAAGGTAGGCCTCTGTATACAGAAGACGGCCCAAAGGGAGAATTCTCACAAATTGTGCCTAATGCCTATTGCCACACTTGGACAGTGTATTAGAGAATGAGAACAGGGTGAGGAAAACAAAAGACCTGGCTTGTGTATAGCTCCTGAGAGAATAAAAGCAAATTCTATCTTCCAGTTCTTGCAGAGAGGAAAGGTCGAATATGTGGGGAAAGTTGGAAGCTAACCTGTGTTATCTTTTGGGAGGCAGAGGAAAGTCAACCGTGTTCACATCAAATGAAGGCAGCGTCTGCTCTTACCAAAAGAGTCGAAATAAGAATAATCTAAACCCTGAAATCACATTAAGTTGGTGGATCACATCTTCCTTGGTGCTTAGGGACTAGCAAAAAGTTTTAATTTCTTATTCTTTTTGATAGCAATGAGCATTCATATCTGAAAACATGTCTTCCTTCTGCAACTCATTATAATGATGTTTAAAATATCAGGTAACCAGATTGCTGTTGCACTGTGTCACCTGCTGATTTTAAACGGCTCATACATTCAGACTCCAAGGGTTAGCTGAGGTGACCGGAAGAATGTTGAGTCTGTTTTCTGTGTCCTCCTAGTGCCAACCACATTCTGCCCTTGTCTCTATGAGCTGAGCCAAAAGGAGAACAATATTTTGCATACAGCTTTTCAGAAGATGATTATCTCATCCTAACATACTGCTGGAGTTGAAACGAAAATTGCAATTCTGTGTTTTTGCGTGAAAGAGCCACTAATGAATGGTTTTGTTGTTTTCATAAACAAACATAAAAAAATCTGGCTGCAACATTGCAAAAGGAAGGGGGAGTGAAAAAAGGGGCTGTCTGAAGGGCAGCCTGCAGAATGTTTCTCCACCATCCCTGCCTTCCACAGTCCTTTGTTCACAGGGCGGCTAGAAAATCTGTTGTTCAAACTGGGACCCATTGGAAAGCAAAGCGGGAAGCTGTCAACAGCGGTGTTGAGGACCACTATCTTATTCACCTGATACTCCTCACGCCCAGGACCATGTTCTATGTTGGAGATCCAGAGGCACCCAAAACGTAATTCCTTCCATATAAGGCTGAAATTTAGTTGGGGAGATAAGATCACTTAGAGAAAAGAAATATACCACAAGGCAACTAAATTGGGTGCACTGACAATATTCTGAGAGAAAGGTTTTGTGGAAAAAGTCTAACCTGGTCTGCATTTTTTTAATTAGTTATTCAATCTTACCTAAAATATAAATTGCACTGTTGTTTTGCTCTTCTTGAAACTCCTGTGGACATAGCTCAGTTGCTCCTCAGGGCAACCTGGATAGATGGGTGAGGCGGACACTGACTCCCTATCTCGCAGGTGAGGCGGCAGAAGCCAAGGAGATGGTTTTGCCAGCCAACATCACTGCTTGGGAAGGACAGGATGGAGAACAGAGGTCCAGTGCTTCGATTCAGGGTCTGGTGCCCTCCATTATGCCCCTCAATGTGGGGCAGGCAACGTGGCCCCCAGATTTCTGGGAGCAAGTGCACAGTGGTGCAAACAAACCCCCACTGAGTTTGGCTAGAAAACAGCTCCAGTAGCTAATGGAAGATAATCTTAAAACCCCAGTTTGGGAAGAGGTGAAATTATGAAAAGTCCTGATTGCTTAGCCAAAATTCTTTTATATATATAATTTTTAAAGTTCATTTATTGATTTGGAGAGAGAGAGAGAACAAGCATGAGTAGGGGAGGAGCAGAGAGAGAGAGACAGAATCCCAAGCAGGCTCTGTGCTGCTGGCACAGAACCTGATGCGGAGTTCAAACCCATGAAGCCATGAGATCATGACCTGAGCCAAAACCAAGAGTCAGGTGCTGAAGTGACTGAGCCACCCAGGTGCCCGCTCTGAGCTAAAATTCTTAAATGCAAGCTCCTGAACAAGGTGGGCCAAGGAAGTGACACATGGAAAATCATATGTCATCTTGGACGACTCCCCAAGGAGTGTTGAGCTATAGGGAGGAATTCATATGGCAAATCTTTTTAAAATAACTTTTCTTAATGTTTATTTATTTTTGAGAGAGAAAGAAGGGGGGAGGGGGCATCATTCGAGGGAGACACAGAATCTGAAGCAGGATCCAAGCTCTGAGCTGTCAGCACAGAGCCCAACATGGGGCTAAGAGAAATAAGTCAGAGAAAGACAGATATCATATGATTTCACTCACATGTGGAATTTGAGAAGTTCAATTCAATCTTGATCTCACTCACCCTCTGTCAACCTTCACACTTTCAACTACAAATGAAAATCTCATATTTGTGCATCTTTACCTCACAAATCAATACCAAGAAAACAGGTAACTATGTGGTAACTCTATTCCTCTAGCATGCTGTACATTTGATGTGAAAATATATCAAAAGGCATCTACAAAGTTTGGCTCAGTATATCAAAATTCTCCATTCAAAGAACAATGTATTCAGTGATTTCTAGGTGCAGATCACAAGTAACGGTCCTGCAGGCTTGACCCCAAGGAATTTAGAGTCTGAGAGAGGAGATACACGTGGAACAAACTATAACACAGAAAAGAATGAAAAAACATATGGGTGGGTAAGCAAACGCGAGGACAAAACTGAAGATGGAGGGGTCAATTCCAAGGGCAGAAAGTAGATTGTGAAAACCTTGTAGATTAGGAACTGTGGGGGGGGGGGGGACTTGGTCCTCCAAACGTGAACTGTGCATAGTAGTTAAGTCTGGGGACACGCATGTGGATTGATTCATCCTAAGAAGGGAACATAGACAGCTACTGTTTATGAAAGATGTACTTTGTGTTGACACATTGCAAAGCACTCTGTTCCCATCTCCTCACTTAATCAAATAACGGAAAGTGAATTGGAAAGAGAAAATACTCAGTTTGCTTAGTCACACATTCTTGTACATTTTATTTTATTTTTTAATATTTTACTTTCTTTTTGAGAGAGAGAGACGGAGTGCGAGCAGGGGAGGGGCAGAGAGAGAGAGACACACACACAGAATCCAAAGCAGGTTCCAGGCTCTGAACTGTCAGCACAGAACCTAATGCAGGTCTCGAACTCATGAGCCGTGAGATCATGACCTGAGCCAAAGTTAGATGCTTAACTGACTAAGCCACTCAGGTGCCCCCTTGTACATTTAATAATACACTGAAAGGATATCTCTGTATAATTGCATCTTTACTAATTCCATGATATAGGAAAGCTATCATTAATTTTATACATACAATTATTTATGTGAAAACTAAATATTTTCTAACTAAACATAGATACCAAATCATCTAGTAAATTGCATTTCTAATTACACACTGATCGAGAATATGTATTTATAGCATAATATAATTTTTACTAATTATGTTGAACATAGAATTTTACCACACATGATATACGTCATTTCCACTGTTATTGTTGCTATTTCGTACCTTTTTTTCTCCTTCCTGTTCTTCTTAACTCTTTTCCTCCCTCTCCTCCTCATCCTTTCCCTCCTCCTTCCTCTTCATTACTTTCTTTCACCACAGTAAAAGAAGTATTCAAGTTCCGAGACTCCCTTCTTTATAGTAATCCTTATAGATAAAAGAATTTTCCCTTAGGTTTGGGAATTAGCTTTTAGCCTGTGTCTCTTGTCAACCAAGATGAAACTCCTTAATCTCCTTTCTTGTCCAGTGACTTTTTTTTTCTTTCCAGACTATTTCCTTTTTCCAACACCAAATTACATATAAAATGTCATCTTAACTCGTGTCAAGATAAATCTCAGGTTTGCGTTAGGAAGGCCTTGAAGAGCACTGAAAGCTAGTACCCAAGTGTTGTGAAACTCAGTAAATCCTTGCTCTCCCTCTCTCACCACTATTTTCTTCATGTGGCTGGACCATGGGGAGGAAATAAGGCCAGCATCCAAGGTTAGATGCCCATGTAAAGTGGTCAGATTCATTAACTTCCATGCTTTTAATCCAGACCCATCTTTTCAGGAAAAAGGAAGCAAGAGTGAACATCGAATGGATCAGCCACCGGAGTGAAGGGAGGGGAAAATACCAGGGGGTGGCTCTCTTCCCTCTGATGTCTCGCTGGAATCGGTAAAGATATGGTATTTAAAACTGTCTACATAGACGGGCTATGCTTACCCTTCTGCTCCACGTTGGGTATGTTCATGCAGTGCACAAGTTCACACTTCCCAAAAAGCCATGAGAGAGAGAGAGAGAGAGCATGAGCACTTAATAACAGGGTGTCCACAACCTTATTGTCCAAACTTCCCTTCGTCTGGGAAGGGCGTCTCCGGCACGATCCCGTGCCTGTCCCAGCTGCGGAACAAACAGGCAGGTGTGTCTGAGAGTAAAAGCCAGAGACGAAATTTTTCAGAAAACAACTGGAACACAGTCAGTTCTTATACAAGTTGTATCTGAAAGAAAGTGCAGGGTAATTAGAAATTGTTTGAGGGGCACCTGGGTGGCTCCGTTGGTTAAGTGTCTGACTTCAGCACAGATGACCATCTCATGGTTCGTGAGTTCAAGCCCCACATTGAGCTCATTGCTCTCAGTGCAGAACTCAATATGATCCTCTATTTCCCTCTCTCTCTGCCCCACCCTTGCTCACATTCTCTCTCTCTGAAAAATAAATAAAATGTTAAAAAAAAATAAAAGAAAGAAACTGAAAGAGGACACAAAGAGGATGAGTGTGGGTTTAGGAAGATCCCCCTACATTCTGTCACATGAGGAGGAAAGGCTTCCTGTCTTCGAAGTCCATCATCACACTCCATGCAGTACGTTTGCCCTGGGCCCCAAAGGTGGTCTCCAACAGTGAGGAGAATCTCCATACTTAAAGAACAAGGAAGTCCCTGCATGTATCACATCTCCCTCTCACCCCATACACATTCCTGCCTTCTCCTCACACCCATGCACATACGTATCTTATACCAGTAGAACAGCGAAAAGCAGGGGCGCCTGGGTGGCTCAGTTGATTAGCATCAGACTCTTGATTTCAGCTCAGGTCATGATCTCATAGTTTGTGAGATCGAGCCCCATATTGGGCTCTGTGCTGACAGTGCAGAGCCTGCTTGGGAGTCTCTGTCTCTGTCTCTGTCTCTCTCTCTCTCTCTCTCTCTCTCTCTTTCTCTCTCTCTCTCTCTCCCTCTCTCTTTCCCAAAATAAATAAATAAACATAAAAAAAGAACAATAAGAAGCAAATTGAGGCCATCTTAAGGAAAAACAAGGCACAAAACGAAATGTGCAGCCTGAGGACTGTGAGCAGGACATAAAAGATGATGAGGCTGACTGGCTCCTCAGCCTCGGGTTTGAAGCTAAGGCACTGACCAAAGACTAGAACTTGGGACAATAGTAATCATAGCTGATGATCGGGTGCCTCTGTTTACGGACATTATGTTCACACACATGATTCCCTCAGCATGACTGCTTCAGTTCACTGGCCAAGGAGATCCTGTGGGAGTTGTAAGGTTCCCAGGGACCAGGACCAAGAGTGAGAGGTTTGCATCTGAACTGATGGGAGACGCAGTGGCTGCAGGGCCGAGGTAGAAGGAACCCTGAATTCCACACACTGACGTGAGTTGAGAACTGAAGTGGACGCCACAGTAGAGAAGCCAGTATTGGGATGGGGACGGATAGCATACAATAGGCAGAGGAGGACAGATGGGGACCCAAGGTGCCTGGGTGGGGAAAAAGAAACACACAGTTTTGAAGGAGGCTTGGAGCGTTTGACCACAGCCAACCTCCTCGCGTGTAACATCCCTCTGAAGGATGTAACAGGCACCACTCAGTCCCGCTCAGGGTGGGTTCCCCTCAGGAATTTGACAATCAAGACACCTAACTAAAAAAGTAGACCACAAAACATGTCATACATGGGACCTGTCTGACTCCTCACACAGTGAAGTCTAGCCATCCAGGAAAGGACAATCCAGCACCCAGACTTTTCCAGCCAGTAAGGGTAGAGGCTGAGAAGGACCGAGGGGGAAGAGGGTGCTAGCCAGAACCTTAGAAAACAAGGACCCTTACCTATAGTAGCAGGCATTCCCTTTCGAATGTCCCCTCTCTATAAAGAGAGCTCTTCCTTTCTGGTCTTATACCCTCATGAGCTTCTGTTTGCTGCCTATTTTATGTTCACCTCTTCATTCTTCGAAGGGGCGAGACAACAAATCCTGGTATTGAGGTCAGAAATCCAGCAACAGAACCAGACACCAACCAGAGTCACGTGTTCCAGCTAAAGCAGCCGAGGGTCAGACGAAGAGAGGCTGACACGAGGGACAGCTTCAAGCCTCTGGTCCCAGAAGTTTTGTCCTATCTGTAGTGTTGCATAGGAAGGTCACCATTTCCAGGGGGGCTGGGCGTGAGGAAGAGGGGATTGGCCCCCAGCCCTTTCCTTTGCTCTGCCCTACAGCCTGTCTCCTGAGTCCAAACAGGCCACTCCTGCCACAGAGTGGGGCCCGGCTCCCCTAGCTTCTGCCCACCAGCTGCCCCGTCAGCAACTCTCAAACAAAACACGCTCACGTCCTTCCACAGAACGTATCTGCTTCTCCCATGTTGTGGATTTTGTCCCTGCTGTTGTTCTTAGGCTCATGTAAGCTCTGAGAATACGTTAAGAAAAAAGTGAATACAACGCTTTTCTCAAGCAACCAAAATCTGCAGCACTAAACTTCACTTGCGACACACTGGACTGTTGGAGCTTCTTGGGTAAGTGTATCCATTAGGAATGCTTTCCAGATGCTAAGAACAGAGAGTTGTGCCAACAGGAGCTTAGATAGACAGCATTTATTTTCTTAATGTGACAAAAATAATAGGGAGTCTGCACAACGATGCCAGTTTTCCCACTTCACCATCTGAAAGGGCCACATGCTTGGCCTCTCACGGTTGCAATATGGCTGCCTCAGCTCCAGACATTCAGTCAAGAGGGAGAGAAGGGGTGACACCAGCGTGGTCTTCTCTCCCACCTATAGCTTCCGTCAGGAAGCAAAAGCTTTCTCAGCAGCAACTCCCACCCTCTTCCTTTTAGGTCTTATTAGGGAGAACTAAGACACAAAAGCACTTCTGGTTACAAAGTAGGCCAGGAAAGCAAACATCTGTTTATTTGTGTGTTTGCTTGTTTTCCCCAGTTTTCATAGTGGGAAGGAGAGAGGGGATGGAGTTTGGCAATAGCTCTATTGGATCCCAGGGCTACCCCACAGCGGGGCTCAAGGTACAAGTTACTGCGCAAAAACAGTGACCCATCTGGGCAGCTGGACGGAGCCTCAGGCTGGTGGTTTCTGGCCTCAAGCCCGACCTCGTTCACCTCCATGGGCTCACACACGTGGGGTGGCAGGAATTGTCACACACTCTGGTCTCAAAACCACCCCCTTGTACTCTCTTAAAAATAAAAAAATCGTAAAGAACTTTTCCTTATCTGGCTCATATCTATTAATATCTGCCATATTAGATATTGAAACTGAGAAATTATAAGAGCATTTCTTTCTTTGTTTTAAAATTACAATAACAAACCCCCTACCCATGAATATTGGTTAAACACAAAGGACATTTTTTATAAGACATAACTCTATTTCCAAAGAAATTGGTAGGTACAGGGGTGCCTAGGTGACTGAGTCACTTAAGCACCCGATTTCAGCTCAGATCATGATCTCTTTGTTTATGAGTTTGAGACCCACATCAGGATCTGTGCTAACAGTCTGGAGCCTGGAGCCTGCTTTAGATTTGGTGTCTAACTTTCTCTCTCCCTCTCTCCCTTGCTCATGCTCTCTCTCTCTCTCTCAAAAGTAAAGAAATATTTTAAAATTTTAGGAAGTTAGTGGGTACAGCAGCATTGTTTGCATTTTTGTACCTCTCTTTGTTGTGTATCTTAATGAAAGACAACTAGAATCTTCTCTTTGATTCTACGATCTGTTTCATTTTCTCATACCATACAGCTGCCGGAAAATGGAAAGCGTACACTTGCAGAGATGAGTGTGACAAAGGCAAATACTGCCTAATATTATTATAAAACTAGTTTTGACCTCACAGACCCCTGAAAGGGTCTCCGGATCACTTTGAGAACCAGTGCAGTGCAGACTTGCTCATTAATTGAGAAGGCCTGAGTTAGCCAACAGAGAGTGTCTGCCATGGTCCCCATTTCCAATTTTGAGTTTTGCCTTTTATTTGTAGAACTAAATGGCCAACTCAGGTATTAGTCTCAGAATTAAGAAACAGTCTTCTCCCCAGATATGTGTGATTCTTGTAGTTCTTACCAAACAGAAACCTACCAGCTGTTCAGAAAACACAGGCTAAAATCTTGGTTCCCCTTATGTGCATTTGGATTTCAAAGGTCCTGGGGTCTTCTCAGTCATGGCTCAAATAAATGAGGTCTTTACTTGTTCTCTTCTGAGGAGTATCTGCAAGAAGGAAGGGTCCCTCCTGAGCCCATCGCACCGGAAAGAGGTGGCAGTAAGTGGAGAGGTGGGCGCCTTCTGCCTTCACCCTTTTGCTCCAGGCTTCCTTGATGTGTGTCTATGCAGCTAATCCCTTCTACAGGGATTATGGAAGTCACAGTTGATGACATCCAAATTCACACTCTAAATCTTCGGCAGCTCCAAGAATTAAACCTAAGACTCTCAGTCAACTGTTGTCAACATTTAATTATACGCGGCTCATTCTCATTATACTGTTCATCCCTGGTAGCTAGTCCCGTATAACCGTGAGAGAGTTCCCGGGGCAACATTTGGGACAGAGGCCCAGGACTTCGGATATCTTCCCATGTGATCTTCCCCAACTGATCTAGAGGTTAATGCTGGCATGTCAGACCACTGTCGGCCTAGAGCAGGACGAGCTAGAGAAGACCCTCGATGTGCCTCCAAGCCCTGTGCCGGTGGTGTTCTGAAGTGGCTTCTTTGGTGTTTGCAGCCGGGGATACAGAATCACCCTGGGGAAGCTTCCTCAAACTGCACTTGCTGCTTCCTTCCCGCACCCTCCTGGAGCCAGATCTCTCCCACCCCCACCCTGGTTGGAAATCAGTGATCCACGTTGTTAGGAAAGAGCTTTATTAAATTTAAATTTAGCAGGCGAGGTTGCGAATAACCCTATCTCTGTTTCTGGAAAACAACTGTTTACTATTCTAACACCCCAGAAACCTGGCAACCAGCTACCAGAGGCCTGGCAGGCGGACCTCAGCTCCCAAAGCCTGCGTGCAGCTGTGGCGTCAGGGACCCTCGCACACCCACCTGCCCGGCCTGGTGTTCAGGTCAGACGGGGAGCACGACCTAGGACTTCTCAGGACCGACAGGCAGCCGGGCCTATTTTTGATGAGACAGAGGATTATTAAGAGAGGAAATTCCGCAGAGTCCAAGTAGCGCTTGAAAAGTATTTTGTTCCACTGCTTTCTTTCTTTGTCCCTCCGATTCTATTTCTGTGTTTTCCTTTTTTATGTTGATGGGTCTGGAACTGAAGGGCAATAACGTGAAAGAGATTGTCCTCAAGAGATGTTCCTGGGTGGAAAATTGGATCACTGACAAGCCCTGCCGCCACTGAAGAGACTGCAATCCGGAGACGCTGCAGGAAGATTCGCGGAATAATTGGAGCTCTTGCTGTTCAGAGTGGGGATTTTTATTCTATTGCCACTCACGCCGGGGAAAATGGGATGTGGGTAATAGCTGCATGGGCACCAGGGCTGAATTTGTTGCCAAATGCTGAGAAGCCACCTTGCTCACCCCTTCGTTTTGAAACATTTGCTGCAGGCAAAGCCCTGTGGGTAGACCCTCTTTTAAATCACACACACGCACAGTACGTGACACTTGCTAATGGAGGGGTATTGGAGTGGACAGGAGGGACAAAACAGTCATGATATCTCCAGTGACACAGACATGCCGTGCCGCGTGATCCCGCAGCTAAAATGAGCCTCTAGAAGCTGGATGGAATGGAAAGTGATGACGCGGGCACCTGGGTGATAGGGTAAACCTCAAAGATGTTCACAGCCAGTACCACACAAGCCAAACGGACTGGGGTCAGGTGCTCATGACGGCATCCCGACAGACAACGCTATGAAGTCGCATGTTATTCCCAGCTCGAAGTGTCCAGACTAGCAAGCCTACTTGTTACAGAGGATATAAAACAAAGCTGGCAAATTTGATCAATATTTGATGTTGGAAATATGCCCCAGAAGAGAATAGAGTTTATGGGTTTCCAAGGGTGAGTATGTGGGGCGCCTGAGTGGCTCAGTAGGGTAAGCGTCCGACTCTTGATTTCAGCTCAGGTCATGATCTCAGGGTCATGGGATCAAGCCTTGAGTTGGGCTCCATGCTGAGCAAGAAGCCTGCTTGGGATTCTTTTTCCATCTGGCCCTCTCCCCTGCTCACACACTCTCACTCTAAAAAAAGTAAAAAATTTATAAAATAAATAAAGGGTGAGTATGTTTTAGCAAAATGTGTCCAAACCTATATTTTTTGTGATTGTCTTCAACACATTTGTTCAGCAGACCATATACCAGTCAACAAATACCTGTGTAGTCTTTACTGTGGTCAAGCACTGTGCTAAAGTTGGACAAGCATACAGAGACAAAACTAACATGAAATCTGCCCTCAAGAGGATTGCAAGCAAGCAGGGAAGGAAATATACATGAAGAGTTATTCTACATGTCCACATTTAAGTATAGATTTTTACAGGGGCACCTGGGCGGCTCAGTTGGTTAAGCATCTGACTTCAGCTCAGGTCATGATCTCATAGTTCACGGGTTGGAGCCCTGCGTCGGGCTCTGTGCTGACAACTCAGAGCTGTGTCTCCCTTTCTCTCTCTGACCCTGCTTACTCAAACTCTGTCTCTGTCTCTCTCTCTCTCTCAAAAATAAATAAATAAATAAATAAATAAATAAATAAATAAATAAATACAGGTTTCTACAGCTGAATGTCTCACAATAGCAGCTCCAGTACCTTCTAGTCAATAAGTTAGGTAAAAATGAATAAATCATATATATGTGAGTAGGGTGATTTTTTAAAACTTTTTAAGTTCCTGATAGTTAATGTACAGTGTAATATTAGTTTCAGGTGTACAATGCAGAGATTCAACACTTCCATACAACACCTGGTGATCATCTCAAGTGCCCTCCTTAATCCCCATCTTGTATTTTACCCATACCCCCACTGACCTCCCCTCTAGTACCATCAGTTTGTTCTCTGTAGTTAAGAATCTATTTCTTGGTTTGCCTTTCTCTTTTTTTCCCCTTTCCTTATCTGTTTTGTTTCTTAAATTCTACGTATGAGTGAAATCATATGGTATTTGTCTTTCTCTGACTGACTTATTTTGCTTAGCATAATACACTCTAGTTTCACCTTCATCAATGCAAATGGCAAGATCTCATTCTTTTTTATGACTGAGTAATATTCCATTATCCATTTATCAGTCAATGGACACTTGGACTCTTTCCGTAATTTAGCTATTGTAGATAATGCTGCTATAGAATAAGGTGATTTTTATGGAGGATGCGTAGAAAATTCCAACTCCTTCCCCCAGAATTCTGGAAGCCAGGAAAAGAGTCTAGAACCTTCTTTTTAATAGATATTAGTTGCTGTTATAACAAAATAGTGAGGTTATAATGATCAAAAAAATTAACAGAGCTTATTTATAAGCTTATTTACAGCTCCTTATATAGTTTAATGAATGATGTCTTAATGGATGATTCTTTAAGGTAAGTACACAATCCCCTGTCATTCTGCAGCAAATTCTACAGGGATGGCCAAACAGAGGATGCTGTAGGTGACTGTTTGCCCATTCCTGGTTCTCTGTAGCTAAATGGTTAGTTTTCCACACCATTCCCTGCAACCCATCCTAGGTCTGAAGAGAGTAGTTATGCAAATATGGAAAATTCATAAAGTCAGAGATACATGGAGGGGTTTTCTTGGCTCTTGATTCTGTCAATAAAGTGATAACAAGACATGTGAATTTTACCAAGAACATGGTCAAGTATGAGGTTTCTCCAAGGCAGGAAGTACTTCACTGGTTCAATTTGATGGAAAAATACTGGTGGTGCATGACCAAATCATTTTCATATTTTAAACCTCTTAAAATATTTACAAGTGTTATTTTTTATTTTTATTTATTTTTGAGAGAAAGAAAGACAGAGCAAGAGCAGGGGAAGGGGCAGAGAGAGAGGGAGACACAGAATCCAAAGCAGGATCCAGGCTCTGAGCTGTCAGCACAGAGCCTCACATGGGACTCAAACTCACAAACTTCATGATCATGACCTGACCTGAAGTCTGCAGTTAACCTACTGAGCCACCCAGGCACCCCCCACAAGTGTTGTTTTTTACATAATGCTATTCATTTGTAAGCTTTTAATAATGAAACTGACTCCATTAAAATTGAATTCCAACAGTTACTTCTTTTTTTAATGTTTATTTTGAGAGCAAGATAGTGCACACGTGTGTGTGTGTGTGTGTGTATGTGTGTGTGTGTGTGAATGTGGGAGAGGCAGAGAGAGAGGGAGAGAGAATCCCAAGCAGTGTCCACCCTGTCAGCGCAGACCTAGACATGGGTCTTAATTTTGAAATGTAAGGTCATAACCTGAGCTGAAATCAAGAGCTAAACGCTAGACTGAATGAGGAGTTATTTCTAATAATAACAAAATGAGGTTGTGGTGAAGACATGGAGTGTGCTATCCAAAACCTTCATTGTGCTGTTTTAGGAAAACTGCACAAAAACAGAACTTTTCTAGGGGTTTGGTGAGAAGGCTTGAAAGCAAATTTGAAATATGTCCTCTAAACTTCTTAATTCTTAAAAAAAAATGACTAGCTAACTTTGGCCACCCTCTTGGTCACACTCTATGGAAGCCACTCTTCCCCACTTAAAGACCAATCGCACTCCTGTAGAAGCCCATTGGTGCTTGACTCTGAACCTCAGAAGTCACTGTGATAGAACCATGATGTCGGGTTCTCTGCCTTCCTGTCTGTCAGGAGGCTCCTGTCATGCACCTCCCATCCCTGGCTGTAGCCAGTCACTTGCGCCTGCCCCTCCTGACTGGGGGATTCCGGAGATTCCCTCTCCCTCGCTCCAGGACACCGGAGATGTACACCTACCACATGCTCGAGACTATTCTTGACACCAGAGTAGCAGCCATCAAATTGACAGAGGTTCCTACAGTCATGGACATCACAAGGTGGGAGGTAAGTGAACAAGTAAAGAGATAAATAAATAAATATAAGCATTTCAGAGCGTCTTCAATTCTAGGAACGAAACAGTACAGAGGAATGAGATAGCATAGCCAGGTGGCATACTTTACACTGAGTGGTCAGGGAAGGCCATTCTGAGGAAATATTAGTAACTTTTTCCCTAAGACTGAATGGTAGGAAGATGATGGTGAACATCTGGGAACATTCCAGGCAGGGAACATTCCAGACAAGGAACAGCAATTACACAGCCCAAGGTAAGAATGAGTGTGTCATGTTCAAGAAACTGAAAAGTTAGTGTTGCTGGAGAAAAGTAAGATAGGCAGTGCCATAGGCTGAATCATGTTTCCCCAAAATTCTTATGTAGAGGCCTTAACTCTCCATGTGATGGTATTTAGAGATGGAGCCTTTGGGAAGTAATTAGGTTTATATGAAGTCATGAAAGAGAGACCCTCATGATGGAGTCAGCATCCTTATAAGAAAAGACATGCTAGAGCTTGTGTGTTTAATCTCTCTGCCATGTGAGGACACAGTGAGCAGGCATCCATCTGTAAACCAGGAAGAGAGTCCTCACCAGAAACTGATCCATGCTGGAACCTTGATCTTGGACTTTCAGCATCTAATTTTGTGGTAAAGTACATGTCTGTGTTCAGGCCACCCAGCCTCTGATACTTGGTTATGGCAAGTAATTACAGGAGTAATTACAAGAGTAATATCAGAAAAAGTAAGAAGAGGGGCACCTGGGTGGCTCAGTTGGTTAAGCAACCAACGTCGGCTCAGGTCATGATCTCGTGGTTTGTGAGTTCGAGCCCCGGGCTCTGTGCTGACAGCTCAGAGCCTGTAGCCTGCTTCAGATTCTGTGTCTCTGTCTCTCTCTGCCCCTCCACTACAGGTGATCTCTCTCTCTCTCTCAAAAAATAAATAAATGCAAAAAAATTAAAGAAAATAATAAGAAAAGCAGGCAGGGAAACAGATCTTTTAAGACTTCATGCATTGGGGTAAGGAAATAGAAAACATCATACTATTGTCTTTTGTGTGCTGGTTAGTGTCAGCATTTCAGTTGTCTCTTGTTGCATAAAGACCATCCCAAAACTTAGTGTCTTGCAACCACCACCACCATTTATTTGCTCGTGATTTTGCAATTTGGGCAGGGCTTGGTGGGGACAATTGGACCCTACCCTATGAGATCTTGGCCACGGTCACACAAGCAGCTGCACTCAGCTGAGGTCTTACCTAGGGCTGGAACAACAAATGTCTTCCCTAACATTTGTTAGGGACCATACACCTCAGCCATGGCAGCTGACTGGCTGGGCCTTTTGCCCTCTATGTGGTTTCCCATGATGTAGTCATCTATCCTGATCTCCTCTTTAGCAACTTGATGCCAAGAGGGTGAGAGCAGAAGCTACAATCCTTTATCGTAAGTCCTATGACTGCAAGTCCTAGGATGTCTCTTCCACTGCACCTGCCTATATTAAAAGGAAGGCAATTAGATTCTACTTCTTGATGGGAGGGGCAGCATACATCGTTGGGAGAAATTGTTGGCACAAATCTTCAGAACTAATCCATCACAGTCCTCCTTCTGGCCACAACTATTCACTTCCCTCCTGATATTCTTCAAAGTCTCGTCCAATTATGGTACAAGGCTTGAAGTTCACTGTCTTGTGGTTTACTTCAGATCTGGATGTAAAAGAAGCTCTTCAAGTATGACTCCTCTTGCTCTAGGTGCCTATGAATTATATGTTACCTACCAGTCACCTGAGTGACTCAGGCAGTTGAGTATCTGACTCTTGGTTTCAGCTCACATCATGATCTCAGAGTTTGTGGGATCAAGCCCTGTGTTGGGCTCTGTGCTAACAGTGCGGAGCCTGCTTGGGATTCTCTCTCTCCCTCCCTCTCTGCTGTTCCCCCCCTCACTCTCTCACTCTCTCTCAAAAATAAGTAAATAAACTTATATAAGTTATCTACCTCCCAGACATCTAATATCAAATAATGAGACGGAGTTAGTTGCTATCTCTGTTACAAAGCTGCCCTTGGTCCATAGCAATTATGAAATCCAGCCCAGCACCTATCATGAGCTCCTTTGACTCCAGTGCAGGACTGAAAGGGCACAGGAAGGTCTTCATTTAAGGCCTCTTTCTTCAGTCTGGAATTGACTGCATCCTGATTCAGGATTTTCCATTGCTCTTAGCTCCACCCTCTGATCTCTTGACTCTGTTCTGTGAGTCATCTTCCCTTTTCCATGGTAATGGAGCATGCTCACACTGGTTCCACTTTCAGCCCTTTTCCCATCCAAAGAAAGTAGGGCTCCAGAGAATCTTTCCATCTTGAACTGTCCCTGTCACCTTTATTCTAAACTGGTACAACTCTTTTTTTTTTATAATAGTTTATTGTCAAATTGGTTTCCATGTAACACCCCGTGCTTCTCCCCACAAGTGCCCCCCACCATGACCATCACCCCCTCTCTCCTTCCCCCTCCCCCTTCAGTCCATGGTTCCTTTTCAGTACTCAGTAGTCTCCCTTGATCTGTGTCCCTCACTCTTCTCCGCTCTCTTTCCCCCTTCCTCTCCCCATGGTCCCCTGCCAGGTCTCTCCTGTTAGACCTATGAGTGCAAACATATGGTATCTATCCTTCTCTGCCTGACTTACTTCGCTTAACATGACACCCTCAAGGTCCATCCACTTTGCTACAAATGGCCATATTTCATTCTTTCTCATGGCCATGTAGTACTCCATTGTGTATATATACCACATCTTCTTGAGCCACTCATCAGGTGATGGGCATTTAGGCTCTTTCCATGTTTTGGCTATTGTTGACAGTGCCGCTATGAACATTGGGGTATATGTGCCCCTATGCATCAGCACTTCTGTATCCCCTGGGTAAATCCCTAGCAGTGCTATTGCTGGGTCATAGGGGAGTTCTATCAATGGTTTTTTGAGGAGTCTCCACACTGTTTTCCAGAGCAGCTGCATAAACTGGTACAACTCTTAAACTTTTTGTGGGCTTTTGTTTATCAAATTACAATCCACTTCAATAAACAAAAACCACATTCACAATTCTTTTCAAGATAATCTCCTCTCCATTTTGGGCTACAAGTCAGGGTGCTGTGGAGTGAGGTTATTAAGGTTCTCAGAAGCCTCAGAGAAAGGATCTAGGAGGTCATCACCTTAGAGTTTTATGAGACCTTAACAAAGGGTCTTACAGAGACTCTTGTCTTTATCTTTTTAATGTTTATTTATTTCTTTTCAAGAGACAGAGCATGAGCATGAGCAGGGAGAGGGGGAGAGAGAGAGAGAGAGAGAGAGAGAGAGAGAGAGAGAGAGAGAGAGAGAGAGAATCTGAAGCAGGCTCCAAGCTCTGAGCTGTCAGCACAGAGCCTGGCTCAGGACCCAAATCCATAAACTGTGAGATCATGACCTGACCCAAAGTCAGGCACTTAACCAACTGACTCACCCAGATGCCCCTGCCTTTATCTTGATCCTAAGGCCATGTGTAACTAGCAGTACCCTGGATTTGATCTTTGTCCTAAGACTATTCTTCCTTTAAGAATCTTTTGCTTATCTAGAACTGCTGAAAATAAGATAGCTTTCATTTCCCAACTTATCAATTCCTTGATCAGAAACGTATCTCCTAACTTCCGCTTGAGACCAAACCATTTCTCCTTTAGCTGGTCTCTCTCTTCCCTTTCTTTATCAGACAGTTAAAATAAGCCAATTGGCACTTTCCACATTTGGCTGGGAAATCTCTTTGCCAAGCTTGATAAATACATCTTTTAGCTGAATACATTCTGCTGCTCTATAGCACGCATTGTCCTTTCTCTAGCTTCCAGGGCGGTTACTTCATTGCTCTTCCAGTCTCCCCACAGTCTCCTTGCCACCCTGGTGGTCTCCATCTGTTGACCTCACAGACAACAGCACATATGTTGGGGTTTTTTTTTGTTGCAGTAGCATACCAATTTCAGGTACCCATTTATGTATCCTTACCTATCAACAAATAACACACCAGCCCCAAACCTAATGATTTAAAACAATTAGTTATTATTTCTCACAATTCTCTGGGTTTATTGACCAAGTCTTCTGCTCTGCAAGTTGTTGGCCAAATCTCCTTCATGTGTCTGCATATAGCCAGCGGCCTCACTTTCCTGAAAAGACTTCTTTCATTAGTCTAGGGCCCTGGGCTGGCCACCAGCTAAGGCACCTTGGTCCTCCTCCACCTGGCCTCTCTCTCCATGTGTCGTTTCATCCCCCCAGGGCTGCACCACATGGCCTCTCTTTCCAGCAGAAGAGCCTAGACTTCCTTGGGTATGGCTGCTGGGTTCCAAGAAAGCCAGGTGCAAACTAACAGGCACAATATCACTGCTTTTTGACTCTATTGGTCAAAGCAAGTGCCAGAACCAACACTGATTCAATAAGAAGAAAAACAGATGAGAGGAGCATGTGCAGATGGAAGAAATTCTTAGTAGTCATGTTTATAGGAAAAACTCATCCATCAATTTCAACCTACCCTCTGTATCCCTCCTGTTCCCTTCTCTGAGGCCTTGCATAATTCTGAGCATCTCTGGTCAAGACTCAGGAACTCATCTGAGTCCCTTTAGATGCACGTTCAGTTCTGACTTTGACCCTTGGTTTGTATTCATGGGTATCTACATTGCTCTGTTGTGCCCAAGTTTGTAAAATCACCCCAAATCGTCCCAAAACAAACACCAGAGACTGCTAGGGAGACCGAGTCACACCTGCAAAAGCAAAGGGCCTTTATTACAAGCTTAAGCTCGGGCTCACAGTCACCACCCAACCAGTTGGCCACGTGGAGAGAGCACCGAAGAAAGGCAGGGCAGGACCTTTTATGCCTTTGGGAGGGGGAGTTACAGGAAATGATGACAGGTATACAGTGGTCCAATCCCTACCCCCATCAATACTGGCAGTTGTGGGAGCCAATCACAACATTTGGAGTATTGACCAATCAGAGTGGGCCCAGGTTGCTCCACGTGGGGCATGACTAGGCCCGCCTCTAGAAAGGTCAAAGATATCAGCCGGCCTCTCCCGATAGGGCACAGCAGGAGTTGTCCCTCCTTCAGGTGCGACCTTTCAGGAGAAGCCGGCGCCTTCCCTTTTAAGTACAGGGGAAGGCTGGATCGGACCTGCGGCGGGTGGTGGGGGGACCGCCCCCGCCTCCCCAGCCGGCAGCGGCTGCCCTGCCGGGGGCATTTCCACCGCAGGGGTGCTCTGCGACCGGCTGGGAAGGCCTGGTGGGTAAGGCCAGATCGGACCTGCGTCCTTACAGTTCCAAATACCCAAAGCTTGAACTCTGTCACAAGTATGGTAGTGAAATCTCTTTCTTGCACCTGTTGAGGACAAAATGATTATTATTACTAATAGCTACTATGTATTAAACCCATTCTTGGTACCAAGCAAACCTTGAGAGCTTTGCATCATTTCTGATTTGCAAAGGAGAAAACAGATCCAGAGCATTAGTTCAAGGGCCCAAAGTGGTAAATGGCAGAACAAGAACTGGAGCCCAGGTACTTTGGGTTAAAAGCTGTCTGCATAACCCCAAAGCTCCACTCCTCTCTTCCTGGGCTGTGGCACTGCATAATTCTGTCAATTCCCCTTACCCAAAATAGATTCTAATTCCTCAACCCCTGCCCAGAGTTGGGGCCCTGCTATGTGCCCATATCTTTCCTAATGTGGGCCCTGGGCCTTCCTCCTTAAAAAAAAATTAAATACAGGGGCACCTGATGGCTCAGTCAGTTAAGCATCCAACTTTACTTCAGGTCATGATCTCACAATTTGTGAGTTCGAACCCCATATTGGGCTCTCTCTGCTGTTGGCTCAGAACCTGGAGCCTGCTTCAGATTCTATGTCCTCCTCTCTCTCTGCCCCTCCCCACTCATTCTCTCTTTCTTTCAAAATAAATAAATAAACTTTAAAAAAAATTTAAATCTATATTCTAGTGAACCATACTATACATATAAAAAAGTATAATGTATAGCTTGATGACTTTTTTTTACACGATGTACTTAATATCCAAATCGAGAAGGTTCTAGAACATTACCATTACCCCAGAAACCCTCACATCACACCCCCCTTGCCAGTTACTAACTATTTAAGCTCTACAAAAATAACTATTACTATTATTTCTTTTATTACAGGTTAATTTAGACTTTTTTTGAACTTTACGTAGCTAAAATTACATGTATTCTTTTTACCTGGCTTCTTACTGCTTGACATTATGCATGAGAATTAGTTCTATAAGTCAGTGTATAATGATGGTTTATTTGTTTTTGTATCTTAATAGCATTCTGTTGTATGACTATTCCACAATGTATGTGTCCCTTCATCTGTTGGGAAGCATCTGGATTGTTTCTAGATTAAGCTATTACAAATGATGCTGCTATGAACATGCTTGGACAAGCCATTGGGGCATACGTATCTGTGGAGTTCATACCAAAGAGGCCCACAATTACGAAACAATGAATTTAGAAAGCATCTGTCCCAATGTTCACGTCGGCTGGCAGCGTAAGAGAGCTTCAGTTGTTCCACATCATTACCAACACCTGGTACTGCTGGTCCTTTAAGCGTTAGCCCTTCTGGTGGCGCGTAGTAAAATCTCAGTGTGGCCTTAATTTAAGTGATTATAATTAAGGCCGAGAATATATTCATATGTTTATTAAACATTCAGGTGTTGTATTTTTTGAAGTGATTATTAGTCCTTTGCCCATCTTTCTACTAGATTGTCTTTCTTTTTCATTTGAAACAGTTCCTTAAATGTTTAGTTTTTAAAACATTAAGCACTCGCCAGATACATGTATTGCAAATATTTTCTCTAATTCTTTGGCTCACTTTTGCACTGTCTTAATTGTGTTTTTCAATGAAGTTGTTTTTTAAGCATCACTGCTCCTAGGTGACCGGTTGCTAAGCTCTGCTGCCCACTGGGGTCACGCAGTTTCCTCTGGGCCCTCTCTAAGGTTACCTGCGGCCTGTGCCCTCGCCTTCAGGACAATGTCTCTTGTTGGCTGCAGTGAGCACCCTCAGAGGTCAGTGCACCTGTTCCTGTCCTTCCAGAGCCTGCCCCATCCCAGAGGGCAGATCTGGTTCCATGTTCTGGCACTTTCCAGTCTTCTCTGACTCCCTGAAGCTAACTAGCTCTGCCCAATCGTGTTCTGGAAAAAAAAAAAAGGTCAGGATGTCCACACAATTGGCTTATAAATGAACTTTAGAACCCATGATGCTGTGCACCGGGGGAGTCCTAGATATTCTATCTCCTTCTGTCTTAGTCACCAAGGATCAAGTACCTCTTCCAGCCACAGGGAACTAAAACATTAGTTTTAAACCATACTTTGAGGTCACCCAAAATGCCTTTGCAATTTAGTGCCAGGCCATTAATCCATGAGAGAAATTATATTATGAGAAAATGAAACTCTTAAGCCAAACTGAGAAATTGAACAAATACTCTTGAGTGACTAGTATGTGTCAATCACTGTTCCAAACACTACAGAAACAACAAATGAGAATAAAAGATACCCATCCATGTATATGTGGATTATGTTTCAGATGGAGAAACAGAGAGCAAACAGGCTAAGTAAGACATCCAGCAGGTTCGACAATAAATACTAAGGGAAGGGAGGTGGGAGTGTCAGAACAGTGACAGAAATCCTAGACAGGATTTCTAGGTAGGGGCTCACCAAAAAGGTGACATTTGAGCAAAACTGGAAAAAGAAAGCCATGCTGATACCCGGGGAGGGGCGGGGGGGGGGGGGAGTATTTATGACAAAGGAAATAGCAAGTGCAAATCCCCTGAGGTGGAAGTGTGTCTTTTGTGTTGGAAAAACAATGAGTGTCAAAGAGGCAAAAATGGCTGGAGATGAGAAAGAAATAGAAGAGGTCAAATAGGTATAAGGGAGATAGGCTTTATAGGTCATTGACCTACAATATGACACAGGGCTATACTAATTTGGGATAGTGAAGCTTAGCTGCCAAGTTCACTGTGTGTTTAGATAATGAAGATGGTTGTAACTTGAGAGTTGTTAAGAACAGCATGCAGCCCTTAGGGAAGAGGAAAGAAGAGCATGGGAAGGGAAGGGCTAGTGGCCACACCAGAGGACAAGGGTTTTTCCTGGTTGAGGGTGGAGAGCCCTGAGAAGCTGAATCTGCAAAGACAAGAAGATTCAGGGAAAGGCCAGGACATGGAAAGACATTAACAAATCCAACACACAGAGGTTAAGCCTTGCCTCGCTGGCTACTAGCAGGGAATTAATACATGAGAAAAAAGGCTAAGATCGCACTGAGAGATCTTACCTGTACAGAGCTTCTTTTTCAAGAGTTAAACTTTGTTCCAGTGTCTGCCTGCTTTGGGGTCATTCTCCAGTACTTTAAGCAATTGTTTTTTATATTTTGTGAATATTTTATAATTTTAATCTGTAAGAAAGTTAGTCCATCCTAGCAACTAAATACTAGAAGTGAGACTTCTTTTATTAGTATTTCTTAAATTCATGATGTTGTCTGTCATTCTTCAGCAACTCCATCTTGCTAGACATGTTTTGTTAGTTCTGACTTACACTCCTCCTTTTGGCTAGTCATTCTTCTTAAATAAGATGCGTTTTTCTGTGTCGGCTCATTGGAACTCTGATTTGATGTTGAATTGCCCAAGTTGGGAGCAACCCTCCATGGAATGAGAGCTGAGCAGTCTTAAGGGCTGTAGAATGTAGAAGCAGGCAGGCGAAGCATTGCAGATCACATGGTGTTTCCATTCTGTTTCTTCTTAGTTTCCTAGGCTCAGGATCAGGGAAGACTCGGGGCATCATTCAGCTTTGTATTAATAATTGTTGCTATGTATGAATATTACTACAACACACATTTATCATTTCGTACTTTCTGTGGGTCTGGAGTCCAGGCGCACAGCTAGCCTGGGTCATCTGCTTCAGTGTCTTATAAACCTTCAATTAAGGTGTCAGCTGGGGGCCAGGTGGACACTTACCTAAGGCTAGGCAGGGGAAGGATCCACACCCAAGTGCATAGGATTTCTGGCAACATGCAGTTCTTTGTGGGCTGTTGGACTGAGGGCTTTGGTCTCTTTCTGGCTGTCAGCTGGAGGTTGCCCTCAGTTCCTTGCCATCTGGGTCTTCCCAAAAGTCACCTGTATCCTCAAAGCCAGCAAGAAAGAGAGCCTT
This sequence comes from Suricata suricatta, assembly GCF_006229205.1. Lineage (NCBI taxonomy): Eukaryota > Metazoa > Chordata > Mammalia > Carnivora > Herpestidae > Suricata > Suricata suricatta. Next base: position 109,657,286 of record NC_043701.1, on the reverse strand, counting down.
CTGTCAAGACCGGTGTCACAATTGTATGCAATGCTATAGCACAGTTTTTCACCTTTGCCAGGTTCCAGGCTTTACCCACACTCAAAAGGAAGGGATTTGGATAAGGGCATGAACGCTAGTACAGGGGCTGTGGGGCCACTTTTGAGTCCATCTGTTGTAAGTTTCTTCATGACATTTTGAGTCCTGGAGGGCTAAACACACTCATGCATTTAAAGCCAACCTGTCATGGGAGCGTGCCTAGATATTGTCAGTACCTATTCTACCTATGAGCCTTTCCTTCATGGTCTTCATACATGAGTTTCCTGACGTCATTAGCCTCCACGCCCTTCCCTGGCACCAACGACAGCTAAACATCACACAGAGGAAAGGCTCTACTTCTCCTCCCTGTCACTGCAACTGTCTGGTCCAAGAGAGGCATAGATAGGAAAGTTACACATGAGCATCCCTCTTAGGTGGCATGAGCCCAGAATCCCTTCCTGTATTTGCTTTTAACAACATGGAACATCTCCCACAGCTTAAATGTTTGGAAAGTACCTAAATACATTATGATAAGCCTAAATTATAGTACCAGACTGAGCCACCCGGGGCCCCTTGCTCTATTTCTTTAAGGAACCAAGTCTTCCCCAATGCAGTCAACTATTTTAGAAGATCAGGGTGGCAGGTAACATGGTAAAGGATGGTTTAGACAAGTTGATGACATGGTTGTTGGTAAAATTCTCAGATAATCAAATATTTCTTGTTTCAACCGATAGTTTCAACTATCTTCCGTGATACGACTTTGGAAAAAGGTTCTAATTAGTAGAAAAATTGATGGAGTTACTATTATACTTCCTGTTTGGGACCACCACTGTAGGAGCTGGCAATGAGCAATCAACTGATTTTGAACTTCAGGATGGGGGAGGAGGAAAAATAATGGACCAATTCCATTATTCCACCAATTCTCACTTGAGGTAGTGAGAATTTACTGTAACTAATCCCTTATTATCTTTTAACTTCACCCAAAATTAACTATTGATAATTAGGAGTGAATAGGTAAGAAATTTTTCCTTAAGAATACTAAATGATAACACATCACAATATGTTCATAAGTTATTATCTCAATATTGCCCTTTAATGCTTACATTATGTTGAAAGCTAATGAGGAAAATATACATTGAATCCTATTTTACAGAAGAGAATATTAGAGCACTGAAGGAATCTAAAGAAATTATACGAAATGATTGGGAAAGTCAGTGGCCCATCAAATAAGAGAAGGTAATAGTTTTGATCAACTTGTCTGTGTAAGTGTGGCTGAGCTATTTTTACCTCCTCTTTATCATCTTCCTGATCCCTAAAAAAAAAGAAAGAAACAACAAATAACTAGGTAGTTTGGTCTTTTCATTTTCCTTCTATAGTTCCAATACTTGATGATGGTTAGCTCAGTTTCCCCTTTTTAGCCTACTCTTTGCCCAGCAGATGCATTCAGTACACTCAGCTGAGCAACAAAGCCATCCACCAACGTCAAGACGCTGGTGTATCTCCTCTCATTGGGTTTTCCTTCATGCTTGTAGCTTCAGCATCAGTACTAGCTAGGTTCAGACAGTTGCTGAATTTTCCTCCGTGTGTCATTCTAACAAAAACAAAAACAAAAAACCTCCAAAACTGAAGCGCCTGTGGTGTGCTGGATACGGTGCTAGATCCTTGCTGAAGGATGGCATGACAGAAGGAAAAGTAAACAGACAGCCGTTTCCGCCGCTCCTTTCCTGTGCTGGGCTGAATGTTTGCAATTCTGTCTCATTCTGCCTCAAACTTTCTTTCTCTACCTTGTCCCATCAAGTCCCTGCTTGCAAGTTCCCTGGGTTTGTAACCTTCTCTATCCAAAATCTGAGATCCGCCCGGGCAGATGGCGGCCAGCCTATCTCCCTTCTTTCTCTCTTTTCTTTCTCGTTGGTCTCCTTTCTCTCTTTATTGAAGTTCATTCTTTCTTCAAAAAGGTCAAACTTCGATTTAGCTTCTCCACCAGCAAGTATACTCACAAATTAATCTGAGGTTATGCTGTCCTCTTCGAGGAGTGCCTAAAACTTGCCAGGAAAAGACATTTTGTTAGTATTGTTTCAGGTTATAGTGGCTTCCAAATCTCCTTTAAAAAAATTTTTTTTTCTGGAACACCTGAGTGGTAGGTTAAGACTTCTATTCTTGATTTCGGCTCAGGTCATGATCTCAAGGTGGTGAGATGGAGCCCCACGTCAGACTCCATGCTGAGTAGAGCCTGCTTGGAATCATCTCCCCTCATTCACTCCCCCTCCCCTGCTTGCACGCCTACTCTCTCTCTCTCTTTCTCAAAATAAATAAAAATTTTTTTTCTGTTATCAAAAGTAAAGATTCTTTAGACAAAAATGAGAACACACAGGAGGTATAGAGAAGAAAATGGAAATCAGAGGTTCATCATCCAGAGCTAATATTAATATTTATGTGCTTTTTTCCAAGACCTTATTCTATGCATATGTGATCGCATAGCAAATATATATGTTTATGGAAAAGAAATGATTTGAGAATATATACATTTGTTGTATTTTTTATTTAGCAAAGTTACATTTTCTGACATAATTACTCTTTTTTAAATTTTTTAAAATTTAAATTATTATGAAATTTATTCATATTTGAGAGACAGAGTGAGACACACAGTGTGAATGGGGGAGGGGCAGACATGCGCGCGTGCGCCCGGGCACACACACACACACACACACACACACACACACACACAGAATGTGAAGCAGACTCCACACTCTGAGCTGTCAGCACAAAGCCCGACAGGGTGCTTGAACTCACAGACTATGAGATCATAACCCGAACCAAAGTGGGATGCTCAATAGATTAAGTCACCCAGGTGCCAATCTTTTTTTTTTTTTTTTTTTTTTTCTTAAGGAGAGAGAGAGAGAGAGAGAGAGAGAGAAAATAGAGGGGAGGGGCAGAGGGAGACAGAGATCCCAAGCAGGCTCTACACTCAACATGGAGCCTAATTTGGGGCTGAATCCCACGACCTAGGAATCATGACCTCAGTGAAATCAAGAGTCAGTTGCTCAACCAACTGACCCAATTGCTCCAATTAAATATTCTTTTAAAAATATTATTTTTAAAGTCTATTCTGAAGTATCTTCCATAGTTTCCTTTCATTTATAAATTGGGAAAAAGATAGACCCAATAATTATGGGCATTCCTGAAGTTTGGGAATAGTTTAGAAAGCTATCCTAAAGAAAACTAACACATATACATGGGGATATATGTAGCAGTATTCTTGTTACATAATTTTTAGGTGGTTAAAAATTGGAGTCAGCCTAATTATCCCTCATAATGGGAAGTGTTAAGTAAATCAGGATATCTCTATATTATGAAATATAAGGTAATAGTTGGAAAGAATGTCCATGATATACTGTTCAGTGGAAAAAGCAAGCCATAGGACAATCTATAGAGTTGACCCCATTTTTATTTAAATATATATATTTATTTAAATGCTTATAGAGAAATGTGTACAGTGATATTCACCATTAATATTTAAAATTTTTTGGATCTCTAAAATTAAACATATGGGAGAAGTTAATATTGCTGTAAATTTAAAGTAAACAAAAATATATATTTTATTTAATGGAAGGGAGAGCAGTGGTGCTATGCATCATGAATACCAAATGCAGCTAAAAATAACAACTATAGTTGAGTAAAACTGCAGACGATATTCTAAGAACACATGAGGAAACATGATAGCAAATTCCTCTGTACTTTGCAAAGAGACGTGTGCGTTGCTGGAGAGTCTGGGTCTTCTGTTCAACCATGGAATAAAATCCAAGTTAGATTCAATCCTCTCTTTGTGGATTAATGGTTAGGGAAGTAGTCAGAATTGGTCACATAAGTAAAGCATGCTAGCTATAAATGAATATTTCTATGATGATTACAGTAGTACATGTAGAAAAAAATCTTGAGAAGGATGTATTGTTGATCAAGAGGCTCAGAAACTTATTTTCCTGATAGAAGCGAGAAATCATGTTTTATTTACTTCCCTAAGAAATAAGAGATGGGACTAGATCTGTAAAAAGCCAAATGTTCTGGTAACAGAGTGTCTAGGGCTTCTTTAGTAGAAAAAGCACCTGACCAGGATTAGAAATCCCTGGATTCTGGTCCTATCTTTTTGCTAGCCATTTGAGTGACTTGAAAAAAGTTGCTTCACCTCTCTGAGGCTCAGATTTTCTTCCTCCACTAAGGAAAAAAAGTAAAATAATGTACGGTCATTGTAAAAATATTAAGCACTATTTAAGTATATAAAGTAAAACTATATTTTGTCTCACGTTTCAAGTGTACTCCATATATAACTGCTGTTAAAAATTTGGTGTATAGCACTACACATTTCTCTATAAGCACTATACTATCTAATATATATCATACATAATATACATATATTATAAAAATGGGCTCAAATGCTATATATTTTCCTATAACTTGCTTTTTCTACTAAACAGCATATCATAGACGCTCTTTTCAACTGTAGCATTATATTTCATGGTACAGAGATATCCTAATTTATTTAACAATTCCCATTATGATAGACATTTAGACTGACCCCAATTTTTAACCACCTAAAAATCCTGCAACAAGCACATTGGTGCATATTCCCCATGTATCTGTGATGAGGGAAACAAAGGCAAGAGAAATGTAGCTTACATGAAATTTTCTTACAGCTTGCAGCCCGCTGACAGACACCTGAAACATGTAGAGTGTGACCTTCCTCAAGCGACTCATGGCTGCCTTACTTCCTTAATATGTTTGTTTCCTTAAAGACCAAAAGTAACCTTATCTTAACAGCAGCTAGCCCTTCAAGGTGCTGAAAGCCTTGCTTCCAAATTCCTTAGAGACTTAACGCTATCCCTAACCCCCACTAATTTAGAAGAATGTAATCATTCACTCCTCACAAGCCCAGTGCAGCTTTTTCTGCCCATGAGTCCTGTCCCCTTGCTTTAATAAAATCACCTTTTTGAACCAAAGATGATTCAGGAACTCTTTCATAACCGTTTTCTCAGGAACCCATCGTATGTATTGGGTTTCTTTAGGACAGCTTTCTAAAAGAATTACTGAGGTGTATATATTTCAGATTTGTGTAAGTAGTACCAAACTGCCCTCCAAAAGCACATCACTTGCTGTTTCCCCCACAGACTGTAATAAGGCTCTGCCTGCACACCTTAATCAACACAGACTGTTAAAATCTTTTTCTATTCTGCCAGTCTGATCAGTGACAGAATCTTATTGAAACGTTCTTAATCTACAACATAAAGAGTTGGAATCCATGATATATAAGGGCACTTAGTTTATAAAATGCTACATGTGGAATTATGTGAAAAACATAATTTCTTTGCCTAAAGACATACATGTGAGGCATCATGATGGATTTTTCTGGGCCCTTCCAGACTCATCTGCAAAACTATAATACACAACCCTGAGAGTTTCTGCTGAGAATTTCAGAGTGGGTGAGTGGGACACCCAGTTAGAGTTAGGGAACCCATCATCAATTTCACCTGAAGGGAAGGAAGACCAGTGTTGCTAAATTAAACCTAAACTAAAAGGGTAAAACCATAGTAAAAATATATAAACCTTCCTTCAGTATTGCCTGCAACAAAGATAGGATGAAAGCTCTCTATTTGAAAGGCAGCATTTGGCAGGGACTCTGTAACTATCCATAATAGCTGGTGAAGTGATCTTGATGAATTTCTTCTTTCTGACTAAATCTATCTAAATATGTAGATACTATGCTAACTCTAACACAACTTTCAGTTGGCCCTAGGGGGAAAAAAAGATTATGACAAAGCAGTGGAAAATCTACCGGGAGAAGGTTAGTTTGATTGACGTGACCTTCTGGCTTTAGCAATCCAGTTGTTCCATTTAGAGTTACAGTGTATTTTCTGTAGCAATTTGGAAACTATCTCTTAGATTTAAGGTCCTAGTGAGTTGCCCCCAAGCTCCAAATGTAGGGCAAGGGTAATGTTTTAATTACCATTAGTGTTTTGTTTGCTGATTTCTTTTCTGGTAGCTCTTTTTATTTCATAAAATCCTTGTACAGTTTGAGATCTTTCAGCTTGTAAAGTTTCAATCAGTTATACTCCAAGAATGGAGGAAATAATTTCTGAATGGTATCGGTAGAGACATTCATTAAAATGTTAACATAACCCCAGGGCTGAACTATTGCTGTCACCTCTTGCTGGACTCGGTAACCAGCCTTCACCGCTGTGGCCCGACCTCCACTGGAGGCCAGAGTCCCCACCTACAACTTCCCTCCCTTACGGGAGATTTGGCTTAGAACGTCTGCCATATGTGACCTTAGTCTCTGGATCCCGCCTCCTTTTCTTGCCTTTTCCTTCCAGCACACCCCATGTTTCACTTAGACTGACAGTTCCCCAAACACCCTGCTTCACATCTGCGCTTTTTCATGGGCAGCCCCACTGCCCAGAATGACCTGTCCCCTGGCATGTCATCCCCTTGTTTGTTTCTACTCCACCTTTCAAGCCACAGCTCGATTGTCACCTTCTCTGAGAAAAGGAGCGCCCCAGGGAAAGCTGACCCCTTGTGCCCTCAGTGTCTGGTCTCAGGCCTGTTAAACAGAATGACAGAGGTTATTTTAAAACGCTGCCTCTGTACTAGACTCTGCTAATGCTTCCTCCTGGCCAAATACAGGCCCTGTGGATCAGTCACCTCTCCAGCATTTATCAAAGTACGGGACACACTGTAGAGCTGTATTGATGTTAATTGAATTGACTTGACTTAAATGACATAGTGGCGAATCTAATCTTACTTGGAAACTCATTTTATTGGCATAAGTTCCAACAAAGCATTGTCAAATAAGCTGCACTTGCAAATGAGGGAAACCACTGATTCATGTTTCTGGCACAGTGATCCCAAGGTCTTTACTATTGGATGGAGGTATGAGGAAGATTTCGTCCTGTTATTTTCACAGTCTTCTTTGTACATCCTGTACAATAGCATGGCTCCCCAAAGATTCTGAGATCTTCTGAAGTGTTTGAAAGCACATTCCGTGAAAAACAAAACTAACAACACGTGTGAAGTACTATAGAACTTACTTTGCTAGAGTTCATTTAATTAATTTTTTAAATCAACCTTCAAAATGTTCAAATAATTTTGACCTGACCAATTTTTGAGCTTTTCATGGAATACATTTCCCCTTTCCTTTTCTGACAATCCAAAATAATAACTGTCTAATATATAAATATACCACCCTTTAATCTAAGACCTTAAAATTCTCTAATGTCCACAGTCACACTTGTAGATTAAAATTGCTATAATTACATTGACTTTTGCAGAAAGATCCTCTAAGATGCGTACTGAAAGATTCCCCAATGTCTTTATAAGTTTATTAAACAGAGTGAATTCATTTCATTACTCCTTCTGTTATAGAAACCTGAATCCTCAAATTGAACGCCTTCTTCAAAGTACGTTCTTTGTTCTCAGGCTAAAGAAAAGCCTTACATAAACCCAAATGTGCATTGGTGTCTAAATAGTTATTAATAGTTGTCCCTAATAAGCTGTACAGAGTTATTCATGGAGAAAAATGGTGACTATATTTGTTAAGGTTTAAATATTAGAGGCTGATTTAAAATGGAAGCTATCATGTAAAAGTGAATGGTATGCATAGATAAATTAGAAAAGGATCTTTGATTATTTTTGTTTAAAACTATCAAAGTATATTTTTTTAAAGTTTATATTTAAAAATATATGTTTGTATTATCTGAATTTATATTTAATTATATATAACTGTACTTTCAAAGGTCCACCATCCCACACAATAAAGTGATGACAATCTGTTTATGGCTGTGGAATGTTGGATTATTAACAGGCATCCAAAATGGAATTAGTAAGTTAATGGGTATGAACATATTTTGAGTTCCTGATGCATATTTCCTATTACTTCTGAAAGGGTGACACCACTTCATAGTACCACTGGTAATGCATGAAAATATGAATTAAAATCTGCTTTTTCCAGGATAAACAATGTTACTTTTTAAAAACTTTGCTAATTTAGTAGGTATGAGGTGCATTATTCTAATCTACATTTTTTTGTTTTCTAACAAAGTTGAATATTTTCCCATAAATTTAATAGTTGGATTTCATGTGTGTGAATCACTCGGTTATGTTTTTTGGCTGTTTATCTATTAGAACCTTAGTGTTTTATTCATTAATAAGAGATATGTGCTTTGTATGTATGTATATAATATTATTTTATCTTCTATATTTGTTACTTTTCACTCTGTTTCTTGTCTTTTAAGTTTGTTTATGCATTATCTAAAAAAGCATCAGGGGCACCTGGGTGGTTCTGTTGGTTATGTGCCTGACTCTGGATTTCAACTCAGGTCATGATTTCACGGTTTATGAGCTGGAGCCCCATATCGGGCTCCACACTGACACTGTGGAGCCTGCTTGGGATTCTCTCTCTCTCTCTCTCTCTCTCTCTCTCTGTCCCTTTGTTGATTTCTCTCTCTCTCTCTCTCTCTCTCTCTCTGTCCCTCTGTTGATGCCTCTTTCTCTCTCTCAAAATAAATAAATAAACTTTAAAAATAAATAAATAAGCATCGGATACTTGAATGTGTAGTAGAAATGTCATATCTGATTATCTTTTCTTCAATAATTGTTTTCTGAAGCATCTGGGATATTCTCTCTCACATAATTTCCCAAGTTAGTAAATATGCAATTATATATTTTTTGTTTCTTCTACTATTTATGTTTTTATATAGTTATTTTCAGTATTCTAATTACAATAAGACTTGGTGTCATTTTCTTCCTGTTTCTTGTGTGAGTGTTATTAAGCTTCCTGAATCTATGTATTTATCATTTTTTTCATCAAATTTGGAAAATGTCCAGCCATTGTCCCTTCAAATACTTTTTTTTTCTGTCCGCCTTGACTTGAGGATTCCAATTAGAAATGCATTCATCTACTTAAAGTTGTCTCATAGTTTACCAATGTTTTGTTCATTAAAAAAAAGAATTCTCTTCCCTGTGGGGGTTTCATTTTAGGTGATTTCTATTGCTATGCTTTCAAGGTCACTAATCTTTTCTTCTGTGACATCTACTTTACCATTACTCCCATACAGTGTATTTTTTATCTTACACATCACAGTTTTCTTTTCTAGAAGCTCAGTGTGGGTCTTTTTTAAACATCCTATGTCTCTACTAACTTTTCGAACATACGGAATATAGTTACAATATTTATTGTCTTTGCCTGCTAATTCCACTGTCTGTGTTAGTTCTGGGTCTGTTTCAACTGACCTCTCTTCATTATGTGTTGTGTTTTCTTCTTTTTTTGCATGGGCCTCATGATATTTTATTGAATAAGAGATACTGCGAAATTTACCTTGGTGGGTGCTGGATATGTTTGTAGTCCTTTAGACGTTCTTGAGTTTTGCTCTGGAATATAGCTCGATCACTTGCTAGATCACAGTTCTACCTCCTGTGACTTGATGTTGAGATGTGTTAGGTGACACTGAAGCAGTGCTCATGTGTAGTCAATTGCTCCAATTACCCCAGTTCTGAGGCACGATCCTTCTAGGAACCCTACTCAGTCATGAGGCTTTCATCTCACTGGTAGGGCTCGATTCCTGGCCCTGTGTGAACATGGGCACTGTGCCCTCTAATCCCTTCAAATGGTTTTTTCTTCAGTTTTAGCAAGCCCTGACCAATGCCTGAGGGAGACCCTCTGCAGATCTCCACAGCTCACTGTCTTCTAGGGTTTCTCTTCTTCAGTATTCTGTCCCACAAACTTTAGCTACCTTGTTCTCTCTGGACTCTTACCTCCATATCTTCAATGCAGAGAATCTACTCTGCTTTGCCTGAGTTTCCTCTCCTTGGGCTGTGGCCAGAAGGCCACCCAAGGCCACCATGGGGTGCCCCTCTTTTATTTCATGTGTCTCTAGGATCACTGATGAATTAGTTGTCAGATGTACGGGATCTTAAAAACTTACATCGTGTATTTTGTCCATATTTTGGTTGTTTCCTGTGAGAGTGTGAATATGGTCCCTGATTTATTCCATTCTGTTCAGAACTATGATTTATTTAGGTAGTTTGGAATCTATTCTTGTGTATGGATTTAGAGGAATTTCTATTTCAATTTTCTTTTTGCTCCACCAAATTACTTACCCCAACATCAGTTAGTGAATCTTTTTTTCCCTGATTGTTTTTTTATTTTAAATAATCTCAACACCCAACATGGGGCTCAAACTCATACCTAAGTTGGAGAGTCACACGCTCTACTGACTAAGCCAGCCAGTCTCCCTATTCCCTGATGGTTTTTGAAATTTACCTGGTACTATATTAAATAGTCACATATATTTGGGTCTATTTCTGGATTATGTTTTTGGCACTGGGGATCTATTAGTCTATCTTGTCACAAAGCTATACTCTTTTACCTGCAGTTGCTTTCTCATATATTTTTATTTAGTTTATTTTTTTAAAATTTCTTTAGTTTATTTATTTTGAAAGAGAGAGTCGGCATGAGTGGAGAAGGGGCAGCGAGTGAGAGTGAGAATCCCAAGCAGGCTCCGCACTGTCAGCACAGAGCCCAACACGGGTCTGGATCTCACAAACTGTGAGATCATGACCTCAGCCAAAATCAAGAGTCAAGTCGCTTAACTGACTGAGCCACCCAGGCACCCTGTTTCTCATATATTTTTGATACCAAATAATGCTAATCTACCCTATTATATTTTTTCATGAAATTTCCCTCTGAGAATTTTTAAAATGTATTCTGTTACACTTGTCTTCTTCTATCCATTTAGGAAACATTTTGTCAAGTTTTAAAAGCCACTCTGGGATTTTTCTCAAGACTAAATTAAGTATGTAAGTTAACTTGGAGATGGCATATAGACATCTTATCATATTTGTTTTCCTTTCCAGGAGCATAACATAGCTATCAATCTTCTCCACTCATTCAAATCTTTTGTTTTAACTTTCCATAAGGTTTTATTGTTTCTTCACAAAGCTCTTATGTATTTTTATCTCAAGCACTGTGTGTGTGTTTTGCTTTTGGAAATTGGCCCTTATTATGTAAGGTTGGTTTCCTATAATTACAGAGAACGTGTATGGACATCACATATATATTCGTATGTGTGTGCATCTGTGTGTTTATGCTTATGTTGTTTCTTATAGTCCATACAATATCCAGCTGTTTCTAGAACTAAATCCTTGGTTTGCCTAGGTATATATATATATAATCGTGTTACTGGGAAATGATGGCATTTCCATCTCTGTTTGCAATACTTAAATAACCCACATCAAACTAAACTTGTTTACTGGGTCTTGAAACTAGTTACAGCATGGAGATATCCTACTAAAAATATTAGTCTGGCTCCTAGATAGAACTAAAATAAACTAAAATCTTCAAAGAAGTCTTTTTTAAGATTACCAAAGGGAGGCTCTCTGCTCCTCCCCACTGAACAGACAGCACATCTTCTGGTGCATTGCCAGCCACATCCCGAGACATGAAGGGGAAGCTCAGAGTAAACAGATTTGGCCATATTGGGCACCTGATCATCAGGGCTGCTTTTAGCTCTGGCAATGCGAATATCATCGCCATCAATGACCCCTTCATTGACCTCAACTACATGGTATGCATGTTCCAGTATGATTCCACCATGGCAAATTCAATGGCACAGGCAAGGCTGGAAACAAAAAACTGGTCATCTATGGAAAGCTGGTCTTCACCTTCCAGGAGTGAGATCCTGCCAACATCAAAGGGGGTGATGCTAGTGCTGAGTGTGCTGTTGAATCCACTGGGGTCTTCACCATCATGTAGGAGGCTGGGGCTCACTTGAAGGTGGGGTTGAGAGGGTCATCATCTCTGCCCCTTCTGCTGATGCCCCCATGTTTGTGAGGGGCATGAGCCATGAGAAATATGGCAACTCCCTCAAGATTGTCAGCCATGTCTCCTGTACCACCAACTGCTTGGCCCCTCTGACCAAGGTCATCCATGATGACTTTGGCATCATGAGGGGACTCATGGTCACAGTCTATGCCATCATTGCCACCCAGAAGACTGTGGGTAACCCCCCTGGAAAGCCGTGGCATGGTGGCTGAGGTGTTGCCCAGAATATCATCCTGTTTTCTACTGGTGCTAAGGCTTCAGGCAAGGTCAACCCTGAGCTGAATAGGAAGCTCACTGGCATGGCCATCTGTGTCCCACCCCTCCCATGTGTCAGTGGTGGATCTTACCTGCCGCCTGGAGAAAGCTGCCATATATGATGATATCAAGAAGGTGGTGAAGAGGGCATCAGAGGGCCCCTTCAAGGGCATCCTGAGCTACACGGAGGACCCGGTTGCTTCCTGAAAATTCAACAGTGACACTCACCTTCCACCTTTGACACTGGGACTGGCATTGCTCTCAATGACCACTTTGTGAAGCTAATTTTCTGGTATGACAATGAATTTGGCTATAGCAACTGGGTGGTGGACCATGTGGTCCACATGGCCTCCACGGAATATGACCCCCCTGGACCACCAGCCCCAGGGAGAGCAAGAAGAAGAGAGAAGCCTTCAGCTGCTGGAGATTCCTTGCTCCAACTCATCCCCCAACACACTGAGAGTCTTCTGGCCTCTACAGTTTCCATCCCAGACCCCCTGAAAAAGAGAGGGCCTTGGGGAGCCATATCTTGTCATGTACTGTCAATAAAGTGTACTGTACCAAGCTGACCCTCCAAAAAAAAGCATACCAAAGAGAGAATACAAATATAACAATAATAAAATTTAAAAATTGTTTTTCTCTATTTACTTCCTATCTAATATCATCTTACACAGAGAGCTGCTTTTTTCTTCAATTTATCTCCCAAACTCCTCTCTCTACCCCAAGTTCTTCAGCCCACAGAGAGCTGAATCCTTCCCTTCCCCAACCACCTAAATTTTGCTGGGTTTTCTGATAACTCTTATCATTATGTTTCTATTAATTTCCCCTTGCTGGCTTTCCCAGTTGTCTGCCTCACTGTGACCCTACTCAACACAAAAATCTCCCCAGCAGCAAATATGCAATGGAAATGAACTTAGGATGAGGTGGGGGTGGGGAGAAAGGGGCTCAGGACATCTGTACCTACAATTTAGTGTATTTACTGAACGGAGGACTGAATAATGCTTATTAGCTAAGAAAATGTAAACATCTTCAGGTCCTGTGGTTCTCTAAATGTTTAAAACCATTATTTTTATTGCATTTTGTAATATATGGAAAATTCTATGAACCAATTTTTATATAATTGTATACAATTTTTAAACTTAAAAAATTTGAAAGCTGCTGTTCCTTGGGGATACTGATGAATGCCCTCCAGGGATCAGGAAATTGCTTTGGTGCCATCTGCTGGCGGCTAGAGATATACCAGGCACTTACTCCAATTGATAGATTGTTTTTTCCAAATCCTAGCTCCCTACCACTGCATTTCCAAGTAACCAGAAAAAGAATTGTAACTTCTGGGGACAGGGCCACAAGTGCTCAAGTTCATAATAATGTAAATGACTTTGACTGGGACGTAACAGGAAGATCCAATATTCAACTTCTCAGTTCATTTACCAAGTCATGTGTTTGTGTCTCAAGTGTAGATTTCACATGCTGAATTTACATTGCTCATGGTATACATCCTGTTTCATCTCTCATCAATAGATATTTTCAAGTAGCCCATAAATTGTGATATATGATGCAAATAATATGCAATTTTTTGAAGTTTCTGAATAGTTTACTTTTGTTATAGTTAGAATATTTCTGTCATTCCTGTAACCATACTACTTTGATTCACTTATATTCTGATATACATTTATTGAATCAGAAAGAGATACAGACAGAAACAGCTTATACACATTTGCATTCATTCACTCATTTGTTCCGCCAAGAAATATTTATTGTCAGCCACGCCCCAGGCATGTTATTTCCCAGCACGGATCCAGCAGTAAGCATGAATTCAATACCACCCTTGGACCAGAGTAAGGCCTGAAATTGTATCACGAGTACATTTAAAAATTTGTTTAAAAACGTGGGAGCCTGTTTCTCAAAGTCTGCCTTTTAGCTCTGCTGTCGTATAACCTGAACATCCAGTCTCTGGTTTCATGCATAAGCATCAGGGAAATAGGTCTCTTGTCCTGGGTCCTCAGATGAAAACAAACCCTGTTTGAATGCTCTGAAGGCTTATGAGTTGTACTACCCCCGGACACCGTGTCAGAGCACAAGGAAGATTTGTACATAGAAGGGCTTTAGGTAAGAGAAAAGACAAATCGGTAACTTGCTCTTCCTGCATAAACATAATAGATTTCCACATGATGAAGTGTTATTCCTAAGTAGTTCCAAACATGGACTTTCTTGTTTCCTTTTGTTTTCCAATTTATTGATCTGGATGTACTCATGAATTAGCGAAGGATTCTCAACAATTGGATGGGGTAGCTGAAGACTGTTTACAATATTTAACAATTCATGCGACTCTTAATTTGAAAACAGGTAGATATAGATGAAACATGAATGAAAGGTGATACTGATTCTTTATACTGGCAACTAGATGGACTTTGAATGACAAACTTGTGAATAATTTATTTTTTTGTGAAAATAATTAATAGGGTAATAATATTTACCAAAAAATTAAAAACGTCTTTATTTAATTTTATTTGAAAGTTTGTCATTAATTATAATCTATTTTGCCTTCCTAAAAGAAAGACAACTGTTGAAAACCAGTGAAAGGTAAAATGTATTGACTCCTTAATTTCCATTTTTATGAAAATATATTCAAGTTTTGTGTACTTTGAATATGATTAAATTTTATTTTTTAATCTTTTGGATCATTTTTGTCAATAAAACACCACGGATGAAAATCTGGGTTGACCAGCATAATTGATAATTTTGCTGACATGAAAGCAAAATTTTATAAGAAACATATTAACTTTATCTGTCTTTATTACTTATCCAAAATTATCAGCCAGTCAACATTATACCCAGAGAGATGCAATAATTAAGTACTGTCATCTTTTATATTTTGCCATCTATCATTCATATAAAAACATTTTTATCATTATAAATGTTTACTTGTCAAAGTTGGAGGTTATAACCCCAACTTAATGATAGAGGAAGAGTAGTAACAGTGTGTTAGGTTGACTTATAACTATTTAGACCAACAGTAGGTGAGTGTCTGTTTGTACACTCGCCCAGCCTCCACGATCTTAGGGGCAGACTTCATGCCAGCCTATATGATGACGGTATTCAAGTGAGAAGACTCAAGAAAACAGTAAGCAAACAAATGAGATTGATCCAGGTCATCATAAGTGGTGTGAAGAAAATAGAAGCTTGGTGTATTTGATGGACAGAAAGAAGCTCTTTCTGTGGCTGGAACGGAGTAAATGTCAGTCCTATCTGGGATGATCTCCGTATTGTCAAGAATTTTCAATCAGGTCTCAGCTTAAATATTCCCTCCTTAGAGAGTTCTTCTCCAACCATTCAAACTGCCTTTTCTCTGTCACCCTTTGTAGTGGGGCCATTAGAGTCCTTCTCACATTCCATGAAGCTTTTCTGGTTTATCTACTTGCTTACTGTTTGTCTGTCTCTTCCTGGTGGTATGCGGGTTCCATAAGCTGTCTTGGTCACCACTATATGCTTAGCCTGGCTTAAAAAACCATTAAAAAAAAAAAGACTTAATGAAAGGCAGAGAATATTTGTTGGGTATAGAAGCAGGGAGCCCCCAAATTTGTAACTGTGTTTCCAACAATCTTCCAGGAAAAGGGTTATTGAAAGAGTAACATCCTGGTACAGAAAAAAGTTCCATTTCTTGAGATTAATGAAGGCATCCAGAAAAGATATAGGATATCCAATCACTCCCGCAACCTGAGTAGCCTTTTGGAGAGACTACTTCACTCCCTTTTGTAGCACCTACCAACTGCTTTGGAAACAGTTGGTTTATCCACATGGGACACTCTTCAGCAAAATTAACCTCTAATGATGCCAAGACCAGTGGTTGCCTGTGGCCAGAGGTAGGAGTGGGCATCACAGCAAAAGGGTAAAAGGAAACTTCCTATTTTTTTTTTTAGGGGAGTTACATCTTCATTTGTTACATTTGTTACATTCATTTGTTACAACTCATAGAACCGTTGAACTGAGTTGGACAATTTGGTTTGTATATTGTATCTCAATAGGGTTAACTTTAAAATGAAATTTTAAAAATTAGGTATGCGTTTTTCAGAAATGCAAAGTGGTTGGTGACAAGATGATCCCCAAGATCCAAGGCAGTGGCAACCAACGTTTATAGAGCAGCTCGCATCGTTCGATCAGCAGCTCACCGCATGAAATTCTCACCCTTTCCCCCCTTTATAGAAAAGGTAACAAACTCAGATGAAACAATTCGTTGGAGCTCACGGGCGCCAGCGCCCAGATTTGAGCCCACTTAACGTGATTTTGTAGCTCACATTTTTAACCGGTGGCTAATCTATCTGCTGGTACATAGTGAAAGCTGGATAAGTGTACGTTGATTGAATGGTTCCAGCTAATGATCCTTAACGCTCACAAAAGGCCAGCCCTGAGACTGAAACCTTCAGGCACAAAGCAGGGCGCGGACGAGTAACCCCTGCACCGGAGCCGGACCCAAGCCAAAGCCAAAGCCTGAAATCCGGCAAGGCGAAGGGGCGGGGCTTCTGCGCAGGGAGGCGGGGTCATCATATCGCATTTCTGACAAGCTTGTGCCTCCTCTCTTGCCGTAGTCCCTGAAACCGGAAGTTCCCCTGAAGCATGTTCTGAATTTCCGGGTGAGAGCAGGCCGTTCTGGTAGCATGTGGGAACTGCTGTGAAGAGTGGTCACTCTGGACTTGCGTCCCGAATTCGAGCTCTCGGTGAGCAGGAGCTGTAGGGGAGTAGACGGAACGGCAAGGGAGGGTGAGGTGTCCGCGGGTTTTCGAGTCTTGCGAAGTCGGAGCTGAAGAAAGCCACTGCGTGGCTCCAGGAACTTGAGAGAATGCTGTTGCCGTGGCGTCTGTGCCCTGCCTGGGGTCCGTGAGTCCCGGGGCAGCCGGCTGTGTATCGGTGACGGCGCTGAGTGCGAGGAAGATTACTTGTATGCGAGGCATTGGAAGCTCGTAGTTCAGCCCCCTGTAGTTTTCTGGAGCCTTCTCACAGCATCTTTGTTTTTTAGCCTGTGTTTTTAGAAACCTGCCTGCGTGGGAGATGACGTCCTTAGCCCAGCAGCTCCAGCGCCTCGCCCTCCCTCAAAGTGACCGTAGTCTGTTCTCGAGAGATGTAGTTGCCTCTTTGTTGTTTGACCCCAAGGAAGCGGCCTCCATCGACAGGGACACCGCCTTTGCCATTGGTGAGCGACTCGTTAGTTCAGAAAAGGTCTTCTAGGCACCTGTTCTGTGGATGTTGCTGTATTGTTTTCTCTCTTGATCCTCCGTCTTCCTTAACAGTTTCTAATTTGTTGGCTTACTCTGTTCAGAGAAAGAGGATAACCAATAACTATGTGCTTGATGCATGAAACGTGGTAGCATCTGAGTTTCACAGATGAAGAAACAAGGTTGGGGAGCTTAACTAATGTGTGGAGTGGAAGAACAGTCAAAAAAAAAAAACAAAAGGCTGGAGGCATGGCTTGGATAGAGGAGGAGTCTTCCCCACTTCTATGGAGACTGGCCTGGTCATTTAAAGAATTTTTAAAAATTCTTTTAAGAATGGTACCCGCCAGGCAGAACTTTCTCTGCTAGCTGGGGAGATAAGATTTGCTTTTTTATGTTGAAAACTTGAAATCTGTGTTTGGGACTATTTCAGATTATATAAGATTTTTGGGGATAAGTGAAAACTAACAGAGAAGTGAGATGAATTTGCTTGCAAAGAATTGTTAAATGAACTGTCTGCAGGGCACCTGGGTGGCTCAGTCCGTTAGCGTCTGACTTCAGCTCAGGTCCTGATCTCACAGTTCGTGGGTTCGAACCCCTGGACGGGCTCTGCTGACAGCTCAGAGCCTGGAGCCTGCTTCTGCTTCTGTGTCTCCCTCTCTCTCTGCCCCTCCTCTTCTCATGCTCTGTCTATCTCTGTCCCTCAACAGTAAACATTAAAAATAAATAGATAAACAAACTGTCCTTTTCCTAGGATGCACTGGCCTGGAAGAGCTGCTTGGGATCGATCCTTCCTTTGAGCAGTTTGAAACACCGTTGTTCAGCCAGCTAGCAAAAACACTGGAGCGCAGCGTTCAGACCAAAGCAGTGAACAAAGAGCTGGATGAGAACATTTCGTTGTTCCTTATTCACTTGTCCCCTTACTTCCTGCTGAAGCCAGCACAGAAGTGTCTGGAGTGGTTGATTCACAGGTAGCAAATGAAACCACAGAAAGAACTATGGGCTAACAACTTTGATCTTTTTAAAAGATTAAGTAATGAGAACACTTAAACCAATTTAAAGTTGAGAAATTAGGTCTTTGAAGAGATTAACATGATGTCTGTTAGGTGAAATAAGCATGCCATTCTGTTAAACTCCTTTTTGTTTAACTGGACATCTTGCCTCAATAGACCAACTTTATTAGTTCCGAGGAGCTCACATCACTTGACCATTATTAATCGTTACTGCATATTTGGAGCAAGGGGTATTATTAAACTTTCTTGCCAAAATAACAAACCAGTGCTTTGGGAAGAAGCAAATAGTATCCTCTAAAATACCATCACTTAAGAAAAACAATAATAGCTAGTGTCTGTTGAGCATTTATTATGTACCAGGTTCTGTGGTGGGTACTTTGCATGCACTGTCTCTGTGCTCACAGCATTTGTATGGGAAGATCCATGTGTTTTCCCGATCATACAGTTCACAGAATTGACACACAGAGGGGTTAACTTCCCTGGGTCACACAGCTAGTAAGCTGAGATACAAGACTGTTTCCAAGGTTTGACTTTTGGGAAATTGGGAGTACTCAGTGTATTTCCTTACTCATTTGGCATCACATCACAGCTTACACAGTTTTGCTTATTCTGCTGTGCATTGTATGTTTTAAAAGTAGAACGACGTCTGTTTCATTAATTGGAGACATGGAGCTAAAGTGATTTCCTTTCCAGAAACAGGGGAGTCACTGAGAAAACATAAGTTTAACTTGGAGCTTCTGATAATCAGAACATTAGAGTCATCAGACAAAAAACAGTCTGTAATGTTTCCCTTTTTCTTCTGACATTTAATCCCATAGAGCATTAGCATAAGGAATGCTTTTTATTTATGTAATTTACTTATTAAGTAAACATTAGATTCTATACAAGGTTAAGTAGGCTGCCCTTGGTTATTGTTTTTGAAATAAAGATGTATGCAGAGTTTGGGGTGTTGTGCTTCCTAAAGCAGTTGAGGAAAGCTTGGTGAAGGGAGTGGCATGTTGGCGAGTAAGTTTAGAGTGTAAATAGCCACAAAAGGAGTTACCTCACTGGGAGAATTAGGAGAAGCATCCTGAACATGGAGGCATTTGAGCTAGGTCTACAAGGCTAGAAAGGATTTAATGTACCTGGCGTGATTAATGAACCTGTCTTTACTATAGTAGAGGAGCCAATACAAAGTTGTGTGAAATTTAGAGACAAATTATCAAACGTTGTAATCTGACAGTTTTTTCTAATTCAGTGAAAGTGATGTGATTTTAGTCTTCTGGTTTTAGAATTCTGATAAGCCAAGGAAGCTGAACTTCAGAGCTTAGAGAGGAGCCAAGCATTGCTGCCTAGTTGACCAGTCGGTTTTCTGTTGGTTTGACCTCAGTGGTCGCACTATTATGTTAATTTAATAGGGTGTTTGGTTTTTTTTTTCAGTTGAGAGAAAGTGAATGGGATATAGATTTTGATATTGAATATTAAAAAATACTAGGCATAAGAGTTGACAGAACTCTGTTGAGGAGTACTTTAATGCAAAATAGAGGCTTATCATTTAGTGTTCTTTATCTTGCTTATAGTTACATACTTGTTTTTGCTGATATTCTGAGTAGTTCTAGTTCATTGATAGAGAATCTGGACCTGAAAGGAAATAGGTGCTTGTGGGTTTTGTGACATTTTGAATTGTTTGGTTTTCTTCCCCCAGGTTCCATATCCATCTTTATAATCAAGATAGCCTCATTGCCTGTGTTCTACCATATCACGAGACCCGAATATTTGTACGGGTTATACAGCTTCTGAAAATTAATAATCCAAAGCACAAATGGTTTTGGTTGTCACCAGTTAAGGTATGATTGTTGAATGATATGTATCTATAATCATTACAGATCTTGATTAAGGGATACAATTTGAAAAAAAAAATAAAGTCCTTAGCACTCCTTGAGGTAGTCCAAGGATTACCCCCATCACTTCTATTTCCTGATTTCTAGTTGAAATTGGCATTTACTTAGCACCTGACATTAGGCTAGGCAATTGACCTTATATTATCTTGGTTTTTCACAAAACTATTTTTACAGATGAGCATAGGCCAAGAAAATTACTTGCCCAAGTTTAAATAACTATAAAGTGGCAGTTAGGATTTAAATTTAGGTCTGATTTTAAAATTTATTATCTTTCCACTATACTGCTGTCTGACATTTTAGATCTTTGAACTATATTGCTTTAAAAAAAATTAGAGGTGAAGAAAAGCAGAAAAATGCTTTAAAAATTAAAAGGATAGTGATGACACGAAGAACTAATAATATTAAAGTTGTAAAAAAAAAAACACAAAAAGATGCTGGGATTTAATCTATAGCTGAATGAAAGGATGTGCCTTCCACGAAGGGTCTGGTAGGGTCGTTTAACATGGTTTTGTAATAGGACAACTGACTTGCCATTTTCACTTTGTTTGCAACATGTAGTAGAAGGAAGTACATTTACGTTAACAGGAATTTTACTGAATATTGAGTGTGGCAGTTCTGGCCAGGAGGAGGACAGATGGGACAGAAATAGACTAACAGACTGTGGGACATTGAAGAGAGTTAATTTAGTGTGTGATAATAGTGAAGTCAGTGATCAGAAGTAGTAAAAAGAAAGGAATGGGACTTTTTAATTGGAAGTACAGTTCAAGAGTTTGGATGTAAAGCACTTGAACTGACAGGTGTTCAAGAAGAGAAAGACAACCTATAATAAAGCTTACCAAACTACTCCCTCTGCTAATATAACATCAAAGTCATTTTTTTTCCCTACTCTACACACAGACGCCGATGCTCTCTAGACACATTTCTTTCAGGTATGCAACTCCATTCACCTATTAATGTTCACTTAAGGTTCTCCTTTCTTTTATTCAGTGTTTATTGAACACCCAGTACATGCCATGCATGATGCTAAGCGGTGGGAATAGCAGTATACGTTTTCTGGGTTCCTAGTGTATTTTTATTACTAGTGTTACTGTAAAGCAGAGACAACCATAGCACATTGGCTCAAAAACCCAATCTAACTAGTAGAGTTCCTAAGAATCTAGAGAACCCAGATTTAGATAAATACATATGAAAATGCAACACATAATAAGTAGGCAGTATTCACTGAGTACCTCTGCCCCCATTGCTGACCTCTTTTGGATTTCTAAAGTTTGCACAATTTTATATATTAATTTCCTCTTTACCACCAGCTATATGGAGAGGTTATTTTGTGTCTATGAACTGCATCAGTAAAAGCTGTTACTGTGGTAGGTACTTTAAAAAAATGATCAGTTGATCAATATCCTTAAAAAGTGTTGGTTCTTTCTATAACAGCAACATGGAGTACCCTTAGCTAGGGGAACTTTGATTACCCACTGCTACAAAGATCTTGGATTCATGGATTTCATTTGCAGTATGGTGACAAAATCTGTGAAGGTGAGTAGTATCTGATTTCCTGGCTCTATAATTCCATTAAGATTGCTTGCTTTGAATGAAGAAAACCTGCCAAGGTGTTCCCTGATCACATCGTGCTTCAGAGAAGTTCCTGTTGTTAAGTGACCTGGTCTTCTGGAGCATGAGCAGTTTGCATCAGTCCTTCATCACAAAGGTGTTTTCCTACAAAAATAAATTGTTCTGTTTCTTGTCAAATTCTGTTGACAGTGATGACCAAAGGTGAGGAAGATTATTCATTCTTGTCATATTTAATTGAACCATTGCATTCGTGTACTTAATGTTGTCTATGGTAAAAATAAAAAAGTCTGAAGTAGTTAAGGGGAGCTGTAAATATTCTCGTACGTTTCTCTGACTGGTCTTCCAGTCTTATCTGTGCTTTGTGTTTTATGTTTTAGGTTTTTGCCGAGTGTCCTGGGAGTTCAGCTCCGTTGAGAGTGCTCTTAACTTTTTATGCTTCTACCATCGTGTCTGCTCTAGTGGCTGCTGAGGGCGTGTTGGATAATATAGTCGCCAAGCTATTTCCATATATCCAAAAGGTTGGTCCTGCTCACATGTAAAGTGGATTATTTTGTACTTGAAGGAATTTCCTGGCCTTATGAAAATTTCGCTTAGACATAAATACTTTTAGGTTGACAGCATAGTTCAGATGGTTGGCAAGATTTAATTTTTCGGTAAAAAATTTGACTTTTTTGTCTTAAAAACTTGTGAAAAGCAGGCTCTTATTTAGGGCTCCTTAAGATAAATTGTTGGCTGTTTGGGTCGGCCAGTACCTTTCAGATTTGTTTTCTTATCAGTCCTGTGACTCACTGGAAGCAGAATGGATTAGAAAATTTCATCAAGGCATGTGCTCTCTTATCATTCTTTTTACAATGACTTCCACTTCTCAGTGTTTTTCTTCCCAAGTGCCTCGTGGCCTACCACCCTCCCAGATTCCCCAGGGAGGTACTGCTTTCGCTTCCTGCTGTTGTCACAGAATTATTCGCTTTCAGCAGACATTTTTGTTTCTGAAATCTTTCCGCTGGTGGGTGTTTGCCTAGAAAAGAAGAGCCTCCTGGCTCCTGTTAGCATATGTAGTGGATGTTTGAGTTGGGAGACCTTCTGAGATCCCTCCTCTCATCCAAGAGACATAACCTCATCTCTGCTCAGAAGAAGAGGCCTACTTCCAGGGAGTAGTTGATGCATCAGTGTACATTAGGTAGTCTGGACCTCCAATTTATGACATTTTTAATTTGTCAAGGTGAAGTAGCATTTTAAGTAGAATTAAATGATAGAGTTTATCATTTTTTCTTGTATCTTAAAAAATATTTAGGGGTTGAAATCGTCTTTACCAGATTACAGAGCTGCAACATACATGATAATATGTCAGATTTCTGTGAAAGTGACCTTGGAAGATGCCTTCGTTAACTCATTGGCTTCACAGATCATCAAAACGTTGACCAAAGTTCCTTCTTTGATCAAGGATGGATTAGGTTGCCTAATAGTGCTCATGCAGAGACAGAAGCCTGAGAGCCTTGGGGAAAAGTACGTACGACTGAATTGGGAGATAATAGTAATGAGAGGAGAATGAAAGTATTTTTGAATAATTCTTTTCAAAGATAAATTTTATACTTTTTTTATATTGCCATATATTATCTGACTTTTGAAGTTAACATTTTATGTACTTACTTCTTCAAAGGCCATTTTCTCATTTGTGTAACGTTCCTGATCTTATTACAATACTTCATAAGATTTCTGAAATCTATGATATCAGTCCTCTTCTGCGCTACATGATTCCCCACCTGGTTGTCGCCATTGTTAATCATGTTACAGGTTTGTGGTTTTATATTTTGTGTCTAGAAACTTCATGCCTACGATTTAATTCCCTTAAAGTAGGAACCCCATTCTTGTTAATATCTTAAAGATATTTCTAGTTTCTGCTGTCTAATTGTTTTTGTGCAGTTTTTTTTTTTAATGTAAAAGACATTTGAGGTGGGGAGTAGGTTGGTTGAAGGAGGTACTTGTTAATTGATAGGCTCAGAATTCTGGTGTGTCTCTTTAATGGCTGTTCTTTTTTAATGTTTATTTAATTTGAGAGAGAGAGTGTATGTGTGCACAAGTAGGGGAGGGACAGAGGGAGAGAGAGAATCCCAGAGAGGCTCCACACAGTCAGCAGAGAGCCTGACACAGAGCTTGATCTCGTAAACCCATGAGATACGACCTGAGTTGAAACCAAGAGTCAGATGCTTAACCGACTGAGCCTCCCAGGCGCCTTTAATGTGTGTCCTTAAACAATCTCCACATGAAAAAGACTATGGAATTAGTTTAAAATGATTATCATATATTACCAAGTAAAACTTTCCCTTTTCATTTAGATGTTCAATGAATTTCAGTGACTCATGTGCAACAAATACTTGCCAAAAAAAGCTTTTCTCCTTTGAGTCATTCAACATAAAAAGACCAAGAAAGTCTCATACATAAAACCCCCAAAATTTGAAAAGCCATAAAAACGGTAATTAAAAATGATTGTTTCCATTATATGCTTTTTATCCTTCAATAAATACAGGAAGACAAGAAGAAATGTTTGGTCCTATTGCCACTTAAACTAAGAAAAACATAGTAAGAAGACATCTCTAAAGGATGTCAGTTTATTGGCAACTAAGGCTTGCCTAGCTGGGTGTTGGTTTAAATGTGTGTCTCAGAAATATGACTAGCATCTGTAAAAGAATGTTTCTCCTATTTTGGTGGTGATGGGGTCTCAGTCTTCGAAGGCAGGGCTGCCATCTGATGGGGGTAGATACATGCAGTAAATGTGGAATAGAGGACGAGGGCTCAGTGCAGGAAGGCACATGAAGATATTGAGCTCTCGGCTTGGGTCACAGCTTCAACGACTTGTAATATGACCTGGAACAGCTATTTTTTGGATCTCTGTTTTGTAAATAAGATAGGCATGAAAAACTTGCTAAAAATGTAGAGAATTTCAAGTAAAGCGTAAGTGAAGGTAATATATACAAAAATGTAAAAAATATAAATGGCCGAATAGATGAACTGCACTTTTATAAACAGGTAAAATGCTGGATACCAGTGTATATGGTTTAAAGTTATTCCTATAGAAACCTTTTCTGCTGTAAATTAATAATGTGAGCACAAAAAAAATTTTTCCCCATCAATTTTGATTTATGTTCTAAGGAGAAGAAACTGAAGGAATGGATGGTCAAATCTACAGGAGTCATTTAGAAGCTATACTTAGAAATATATCACTGAAGAACAACTTAGATCATTTGTTGGCTAGGTAAGCTATTATTTCTGACATGCTTTTGTATTTTTGTGGCTTAGTATACTTTTTAGAATCAGTTGGGTAGCAGTTTTCTAGTATCTCTTTATGATGCTTATGATGCACCATGTCATTTCATTAATTATAAGTACTTAGCATAAGAATTACAGCAATAGAAGGAAAAAGTAATTTGTCTTTAATGCTTAAATGTGATCACGGAACATTAATGGTTAAGCTGTGTTTGGGTTATAGCCACATGGAACTAGTGGTCGTTGTGATTTTCCTGTTAGTGCATTAAAATGCCTGAAACAATGCATCACAGTTGGTATTTAGTAAGTATCAAGTAGAAATTAATATTGAGGGTTGACGTGACGTGAAAATTCTTTTCTATAAAGATAGTCGTCTCCCATTTTCTTTTTTTTACTTGATACAGTGAAAAGAATGTAGGCGTTGCAGTCAGACATGGGCTTGAATCCTTCTCTCCTTGCCAGCAGAGTAGAGTAGTACGTTCTGAAGGTCAGACTGCCTGGATCTGGTTTTGCTGTTGTGTAACATTGGCCTGTCTGCTGTTCCATCATTTGTGCCCCTCGCTCACAGAGTTGGCTTGTGGATTAAATGAGAGTAGACGTGGGAAGTGCTGTTGAGCGTGGGCCCCGGAGCCCATTTGGGCTCGAGAACCTGCTCTACTGTTGATGGCACAGGAGGGCTTGCTAAGCGTTGGCTGCGGTCATCTCCTCCTGTGATCACAGGCAGATGATGGGCGTTGTCAACCCTAGCTTTTGTATATGTAAAATAATGACTGGTACCTCGTAGAAGTATGGCAAAATATTTCTGAAGGATCTAGAACATAATGGGTGCTCAGTAAATAGTAGCTCTCACGTCTGCTGACACTGGTTTTATTTTGCAGCCTTCTTTTTGAAGAGTATATTTCATATAACTCACAGGAAGAAATCGATGCAGATAAAGTATCTTTGCTTAACGAAGAGTTTCTTCCACTTATCAGACTTCTAGAAAGCAAGTAAGTTGTATGTTTGTGCCCTTTAATGTGTGTCTTATTTTATGAAAAGATTCGCAGGTCATATTGTAACATAGGGAATGAATTATAAGGAGGCTGTTCTTCCCCTCTCCCCCCACCCCAGCTTTAGGAAGACCTGTATGGGATTTGAGGGTGTTTGACCTATCTTTATAGGAAATATGGGCTGTTTGGGGACTGTCAGAGTATAATTTTTGTGTAGAGAGACGTTACTGTTGGAATACTCTTAAGGTTTTTTTGTTTATTTGTTTAATGAACATATGGTGCATTTGGTCAGTAACTTACTTAAGAATAATGAACTCTTTCATTTCTCCCCAGATACCCCAAAACATTAGATGTTGTATTAGAGGAACGCATAAAAGAAATTACAGATCTAAAAAAACAAGAGCTTTTTCATCAATTTATCTCTCTTTCTACAAGTGGAGGAAAGTATCAGGTAAGTTTTTCTTCCAAGGAATTACTACAATTATGGATATATTTGTGTGGTTATTTGAGGAGCTCTGGAGATAAATGACAAGTTCACTCCTTCCTTTGCAAAGCTTGATGGACAGGTGAAATTTATAACAGTTTCCCAGTTCCCTGGAGGGCGGCTATGAGGCCTCCATTCATTCAGTTATGCCTCGAATTATTGGAGAAAGGTGTGACAACTAAAATAACTGAATGTGACGCCTATTTCAGGAAGTGTTTGCAAGTGTTACTAGCAGTCACCAAAAGGGGGCTCCACTTAGGTTTCCAGTGTGTCCTTCTGTTTCTCCTACATGTGCCCTTTCCATTGCAGTGCCCACTAGCCACATGAGGCTCTTTACGTCATTGATGAGAAAAGGGGAGGTGAATTTTAATTTCATGATCATATTAGAACTTCAGAAATTTCCTTTTAATTCACCCTAGATTTTTCTACTAGAAGTTAAACATTTAGGCAGTTTTTACAGTTAGCCTTGAAAATAAATGTTATGAGGAGAAATGTGATTGTTTTGGTTTCTCTTTCATAATTAGACCTTCATCTTTAATGTTTTATTTCCAAATATTAGGATGATAGATTTCCTTCTTAGTCTAATTACATGAGTGAAGTAAGTTGTCATTAATCTGATAGTCTTTGTTTTATCATTTAGATGAATTGCTTTTTATGTTCAGTGACCAATTTTTTAACTTATATTTTCATGTAGGTGCTAATACACTGATGTATTTCAGGTGCTTCTCAGTTTTAAGTCAGATCCATATGATGAATACAAGGTTACTTTATAGAATTGCTTCACTGAATAAACCTACACATAGACACAAGTGTGCTCAAAATCACAACATTTACAATGCATATTATTTTCATCTGTTGTAACCCATACTACATTCTAGAGACAAAGATTTTACTTCTTGGTTTCTGGAATTAGATGGTTGTTATCAAATATGTTGGGCATTTTGGGGCAGTTTTCTCTGGTTTTTATTCTTGATCAGCTGCTCAGATTTAATGGTGAAATCATTTGGTGATTGTGATGAATTCTGTAGTTTTTAGCAGATTCTGATACATCCTTGATGCTCAGTCTGAATCATCCACTTGCTCCTGTGAGACTTCTGGCCATCAATCATCTGAAAAATATCATGAAGACATCAGAGGTTTGTGTCAGATAGCTTTATTTGTGATATTTCTATCCTTAAGATGAACAGCGTAATTCTAGAATAAGAAATTGAAGTTACTCCTACAGTTGATACTGTGTAATTACAGACGTAAGGTGAATAACGCAGAGAGTGCGTTGGACCAGATGTGCCAGTAGCCACCATTTACTAGGGCCACCGCGGTTTACTCACCGCTGTATTCATGTTTCCACATTGCAGATTATTACTTCAGGGTTTTTCAAACTACAATTTCTAAATCATTTACAGAGATCCACAAATTATCTAAGAATGTTATAGTTTTGAAATTTGACTTTGGTATTCTTAAGTTCAAAATGAGTGTATCTGGGGACATCGGAATGACAGCTTTTGGAACACTGTTCTGTGATTTCAGTACCTGCAGTTTTATTTGTGTTTCACATTTAGGTTGTTGTGAAAAGTAAGTACGAAGGCTAACTTAACTTGTAAATAATGTCTTTATACCAAAATGCTATTTTACCAAGACTTTACAGTAATTCAAATGGAGCAGTATTTTCTGAACTTCAGCCATTCAAATGAGACTGTCACAGTTTTTGCTGTATAAGCTTTTCACTAATACTCCATTCTTAAAATTTTTCTCTGGTTTTGAATTGGACTAATTTTTTTTTCATCATCATCAAATCATGGGTTTGAAGAGTTAACTGATATGATATTTAGTGTGGTTACTATAATTAAAATAAGAGTGTTCATCTGTGTGATAATCTGCAATATTTTCATGTATATACTACTATTGCATATTTGGAACATTTCTGGAAGAGAAAAGTGGTCCTAAGAGTTGAGTGTCCTCATGGCACACAGTATGAATATGCTGAACTTGAACTTGTGTCATGGTAGCTAGAGCCAGATTCATATTACAAATAGAATTTAATTTCAGAATGTAGTCATAATTACCATAGTAAATTCATTTCGATTTGAGGGGTTTTCTTTGGTTTTGCGGGGTTTTGTTTGTATTTATACTGTTTTTGGTTTACTTGATTTTTTTGCCTTCATTTTAAAATGATATGGAAATAATGCTAGCAACATTAGGATCTGGGAGAAGGTTGTTTTTTTTTTTTTTAATTCATTTTTGAGAAGGGATGAGGGATGGGCAGAGAGAGAGAAAGAAACACAGAATATGAACCAGGCTCCAGGCTCTAAGCTGTCAGCCTAGAGCCCAGTCCGGGACTCGAACTCCTGAACTATGAGATCATGACCTGAGCCAAAGTCGACACAACTGCCTGAGGCACCCAGGCACCCCAAGAATGTTTCTTTAGAAGTGGTTGATGTAAATAATCTGTAGCTTTGATTCATCTCTGATTTGGCGTAAATTGTTTCACAAGCTGTTGATAGGTTTGTGTTACTGATTTGTTGGATAATAAACTGTAGAATACTGTCTTTGTCGTGATAGGAAGACCTTGGTGTCTAGAAGGGAAACGGGATTCCTGGAAGCCCCTAATATATCTGAAGGTGTTCTCATCCTTCTTTTACTCTTATTCCCTTCCTTTTCTGTCCCCTTCTGGATTTGGTTAGTATTTAAAATTGAGTGCGCTGTACATATTCACCCTTTAGATTTAAGTATTGTTACTGTCTTCGGATGGGGATATTTCACTACTTGTTAGCACTTTAGAAAATTTTGGTGACAATTGCTACTTGAACGTTGGACTTAGAGTTTGTATTTTAGTTTTATCTCCCAACAGAGTGCCCTATTATTTTTTGTAGCATTATTTATATTTTTTTCACCATCCACAGGTAAGGATATATTTAGGTTGATTTGAAGTCTTACCTTTCTGTTAATTTGAATGATTATGTGCTTTATTTTCTTTTGTTAATGAAAAAAAATAGAATCTCTTTTTGGCAGACTGGCTTCTCAGTGCATGTCCTTATCCATGTAAAAATCTTGATAAGCATAAGTAACTCTTAACAGTGTTTACTATGTGAAAGGCCTTCTAAGCACCAGTGTGTCCTGTTGAATCTTGTAGCCGCCCTCTTGGGTTGATACTGTTACTAGCTCTGATCTGTGGGTGAGAACAGTGAGAACTGGGAAGGCCAAATTGCCCCCTCAGGGTCACACAGCTGGTAGGTGGGTAGTGCCAGGACTTAAACCTACATGCTCTGCTTCTTTGGTCTGTGCGCTCTTAATATCCAGGCTCTTATTTACAAGATGAACTTCTTAATGCAAAAATTATATTTGGATTATACATATTCTATTGCATATTCAATAGAAACTGGAAAAAAGTTTGTACCAAATGATTACTCATCTAAAAAGGCCCTTTACACTTGTTGGGATGAGCATTGGGTGTTGTATGTAAGCCAATTTGACAATAAATTATATTAAAAAAACAAAATACCCTTTAGAGATTATTTAGTTCAGTGCAGGTATGTTTAGAGTGAATTTGCATCTAGGCCAGAGCCTGCGTTTCTTACTGCTGATCTAGAGTGCTTTTCACAAAGCCGAACTTTCTTCCTAGTGTAAAATCTTAGGTGTTTTTTTTTCTTTTCTTTAGGAGAGTGTCGATGAGTCTTTCATAAAAGAAGCTGTTTTAACCCGATTAGGTGATGATAGTATAGATGTTGTTTTGTCAGCTGTAAATGCTTTTGAGGTGAGTGAATTTGTTCTTCATTGAAATACACAATTTGTAAATATTTTCTTCTCACGTGAGTCTCTGCTGTAGGTAGGAATATATTTGGAAATTATTCCTTCATTGGAAATTTTCTCTTGAGAATATAGACTTGAACCTGGTTAAGAAGAGCTTATGGGAGAACTCAGACTGCACAACTTTGTTACAGGGAAATTCTTCAAAAGGGAAAAGTGCTTTGTGAATTGTCATCAATAGTAAATACCCTGGGATCGTGGAAAATTGGCTCATGAATGCCAGTTTTGAGAAGTAGCTCTCATAAAGCCTTAATGTGCAAGGACTGTTGGGAGATAAATTCTTTACAGTTCTTTTTTTTTAGTTTTGTTTAACAAGTACCGTATATATTTGAAGCAAGTAAAAATTACTTATGGCCGTTTTTTTCCCCCATTAGATTTTTAAACAACACTTTAGTTCAGAAGTGACTGTTTCAAGTCTTCTAAATCTCTTTCGAAGAGCAGAACTTTCAAAAAATAGGGGATGGTATGTATACATTTCTCTTCATACTGTTTTAAATTCACAAAATTATTACACTTGGTTTTTTTCTTTACATTTTTGCATTTTCTAATTTAGTTATATGAACCTTTGGTCATGGTAGTAGAATGAATCATAATATAATTCTTGCATTATTAAAAGAATTAGGATTTTTGTGGGTTCATTATAAACTGTTCTCTGTGTTTGAAATTTTTTCTTCATAAAATAGAGAAAGTCTATAATGTATGACATAATACTAAAATCTGGGAAGTATGGTAGGAGGGTGTTGTAGTTTTTATGTTATTTAAAAAAATTTTTTTTAATGTTTATTTTTGAGAGAGACTGAGTTTGAGCAAGGGAGGGGCAGAGAGAGAGAGGGAGACACAGAATGTGAAGCAGGCTCCAGGCTCTGAACTTTCAGCACAGAGCCCGATGCAGGGCTTGAACTCAAGAACCACAGGATCATGACCTGTGAGCCAAAGTTGGATGCTTAGCTGACTGAGCCACCCAGGTGCCCTGGAAGTTGTAGTTTTCTACTTTATATAATTCTATTTAATTTTTTTCCAAAGATAGGGTATTACTTTATAATGAAACAAATATTATGAAAGTAAGCCCAGAGGCACATGGGCTTACTTCTGTACTATTTGATGAGCTCTAGTTATTTCATTTTTGGCATCTAAGCTATGGGCATGGAAAAATGACAGTTCCTTACAGGAAGAGAGCATGTCTTGCAGGTTTTTGTTTTGTATCCATTATAATTTAGTCCTTAGCACATAGTATGTGTTCAGATTTTTAAATTTTTTTCATTCATTTTGAGTTTATTATTTTTTAATATAACACAATTTATTTTTTTTAACATATGCAATTATTTTCCATCATTTACAATATAGTAGTTACAATGACACTCCAAACAGAAAAGCAAAGTAAAAAATCAAAACACCAACTTCTATTTCATGTAATTAGACTTATACAGCAATTAGAAGGTTAAGTAACAACTAGTTAATCACCTAATTTCACAGCTAGTTCAGATTTTTTTTAACTTAAGAGTCTGATTTTTAGTGGAGTTGAGATAAATAGTGTGACATGTATTTTATGTTATAGTTACCCTAGTGGTTTCTCAAAAAAAAAAGATTTGACAGAGTTTGCAGTTTAAAATTGCTCTCCCAAGTAATTCACTCACTGGCATGGATTTTAAGTGATTGTGTTGGTGTGTCTGAATAATGTGTTTGTTGAGACCAGGGTAATGTCAGTTGAGCAGGGACAATATAATAATGATTTGGGGCTTAATTTAAGTTTCTAATGGGTTTCTCAGCCAAATGTGTTTGTGTCTTAGGTATAAGGTACTAGAGGTAGCAGCAGACATACTGATCAAGGAAGAGATACTGAGTGAAAATGATCACTTGTCAAATCAGGTGGTGGTAAATCTGCTGCCATTTATGATTATCATCAATGATGATATGGAATCTGCAGAGACGAAAATCGCTATATATTTATCAAAATCAGGAATTTGCTCTCTGCACCCTATATTAAGAGGCTGGAAGGAAGGTAAGAAATTCAGTTGCCTTTTAGAGAAAGCACTTTAAATACTTTAAAAATAAAAAGCACAACTAAATGTTGGTTGTAACTGTTATTTGAAATCATGTTTGCTGTGTTCTGTGTCTGCAAGATTTTTTAAGATCAAAAACCTACAATCCTTGAGCAACACAGGTTTGGACTGCACAGATTCACTTACATGTGGGTATTTTCCAGGAAATACTGTATGGTACTCTGCATTTTCTCTTCCTTCAAATTGTTGAAATAGTACTTTTTTCCCTCTAGTTTTATTTTAAGACTATAGTATGTAATACATATAACATACAAAATCTGTGTTAATCAACTGTTTATTATTAGTAAGACTTCAGGTTAACTTTGGGCTATTAATAGTTAGGTTTTTGAGGAGTCAAAACTTACATGCAGATTTTTAGCTGTGTTAAGAAGCGGGGTTGGCGCCCCTGTTCCCACTTTCAGTGGTCAGCCGGACAATGGAAAGGAAACTGACCCACACATAGGTTCAGAATTGGACAAAAGGAAAAATGCAGAGCAAACCTTTGTAGGAAAATTATAAAACTTCTGCCTAAATTTCCTAGTCTGTAGAATTCTTTAGGTGATATTCTAAAGAATCACCCTCTATGTTCTTTTTTTTTTTTTAATCAGCTCTTGAAAATGTGATTAAAAGCACACAGTCAGGAAAACTAATTGGTGTAGCAAATCAGAAGATGATCGCGCTGTTGGCTGACAATATAAGTTCAGGGCATCCTCCTTCAATGCTAAAGATGGTAGGTTTGCTGTCGAAGAACGCCCTGGATTTCTCCGTGTTTGCTTCACTAGATTTTTTTAGCGTGCATTTTTGACTGCTTTGTTTCACTGTAAACATGTGTAGTGTTAGTATATTCTGCAGGTTTGAAATCTTCTACATTTTATATAAATTTTTTATGGTGGTTAAACATTGGACTAATAAGAATAATGTGTACCTTTTTGCCTTCCTGTTTCCTTTTATTTTAAATATAAAGTCAAGTTCTTTTGTTAAAATAGCAAAGTATCTAAAAGGATTTTTTTTCTTTAGTAAATAAAGCATTTGTCAAGGTATTAGGTGTGTAATTTTATGAGACTGACGTGCTGCCGACTGCGCTAAGAGGGCAGCTTGGTGTATAATTTTAAAGCATTTATCCAGTTGCCAAGTGCAACTCTTTTTGTTCATAATTCTGAAATTTTTCATTTTTTTAGTTACTTAGAAGTCAGTGCTTACTACTTTTTAAAGGCTTTGTATTTGTCATCTCACTTTAAATGTAATCTCTAGATAGGTCTGAGGTAGAGAAAATTGTTGTATATGAACTAAGAGCTACAGTAATGGAGAATGTTTCTTTTTCAAGGTGGAGGATTTAATAAGCATCGGGGAGAAGGAGTGCTTCAGCCTGAAGCAGAAAGTGACTTCTCAGGTGGTCACAGCTGTTCTTGTTTCTTGCTGTTCATCTTTAAAAGATACTCACTTTCCAGTGGCGATAAGAGTCTTCAGTTTGTTGCAGAAAAAAATAAAGAAGCTTGAAGGTGTCATTACTGCAGTGGTAAGCAGTGCAAAGTCTCTGGAACATTGAGCAGAGCGGCAGTCTGGCTTTTCAGCAAATCGGGGCGAAGTGTGAGGCAGCCTTGGGTGGTAGTCAATAGTGAATTAGAAATGTTCATTGAATTATAGAATTTCAGGGTCTTGATGTTTTGTACCTAATGGTTGACTCTCTGTCTTTATCTTTATTTGGTGGTTATCTGAGCTACACTTAACTACCCTTCATGATGAAGAATTCACTAGATATGTTAGTGCTTGAACAAAATAGTACTTCATTCTATTTCCTAAGAATTGATCTTTCATATTTTAATATTACATCAGATTTGGATCTCACCAGCTTATTCTTGTCTTTGACGGTACCAACTAAGTAACATGTTTCAATTGTTTATAGTTTTACCTATGTACCATATCTTGAGGTAGTAGGATTATTTCTTTTAAGACAGACATGCCCCTTGAATATTACTTAGTTTTTATTTGTCCTCCATCATTCAGAGGGCTCTTCTTTTTAGGGTTTGCAGAATGAGTCAGCATCTTTTTCACATTTACATACACCGTCAGGATTTTACAAGTTCTGGTCATGGTCATTGTTAACCAAAATCATGTAAACTTGAGAAGAGTAAATTTTTATATTTTAAAAAAGTAGCCTAGATAAGCCCTTCTTGATTTCTTTGTTTGTTATCTTTTGTGGAATGTAGTAACCTGATGGGTGTTTGCCCTTGGTGTCAAAAGTATGAACAGTTTGAGTGTTTTGTATCACACTCACACACACACACACACACACACACACACACACACGCAGATAAAATGTTTTATATTTACTACCCTTTCTGGGACTCATGAGCCTCTTTCCGGCTTTGGCAGTGTATTGAGCCAGTGAAACCCCTCCAGAAAGACGTTTTCTTGTAAGTCTGGCTCTTTCCTTCCAGGTTACTGCTGTGTGCCCTCCTGTATGGAGTCTTGTCATTTTCCTTCATATTTTCTCCTGCTGCTTTTTAGTATCTGCAGGATAATTTCTTTTTTTATTTCTTTTTTTATTTTTGTGTGTGTGTGTTTTTAATTTCTTTTTGAGAGACAGAGAGTGTGTGAGCAGGGGAGCGTCAGAGAGAGAGAGGGAGACACAGAATCTGAAGCAGGCTCCAGACTCTGAGCTGTCAGCACAGAGCCCGATGCGGGGCTCGAACCCACGAACCATGAGATCATGACCTGAGCGGAAGCTACACTTAACCAACTGAGCCACCCAGGCACCCCCTGCAGGATAATTTCTAAACACTCTTACATTTCGCTGCTTATTTAGAATTATTTGCAAGTATGGAGATTTTACTGTGCATCTTCAGAGGACCTATAGAAGTGGGACATGGAAAAGGTCCCATTAAGGGTCTCTTGGAAATCCAGCTCCTTCCTGTGAGAAATGTGTCACTTGATAAACACAATTTATATGAGAAACGTTTGTTTTTAGATGGGTGTGTTGAGAAAATACAGATAACATGAAACTCTGGATTACTTGTATCTTTTTTTTTTTTTTTGGTTAATAGTGATGATCGACCCTCTACAAATTTGATTAAAGTTTTAATTTTCATGTAAATGCACATAGAGACAAAATGGTACATATTACCCAGTCCTACACATCCAGTGCAGTTCTCCTGTGTGTAATCCATGTTCAGAACTCTTTAATTGTGTTGTCTTTGTTTCCTTTACCATTTCAGGAAATCCCCTCAGAATGGCATTTTGAGCTAATGATGGACAGAGAGATGCCCGTGCAGCTGTGGGCACATTACATAAAGCAGCTCCGCACCGCCCAGAATATTGCTGTGGAGGATTCGGTTTTACTCACATTTTCACTGAAAATTTTTATTCATGCACTAAAGGCCCCTAAATCTTTTCCTAAAGGTAGGACAGAGTGTAACTTTTGAATGTGACTCTAGAAAAAGAACTATTGTCTGGAGTGAAAAGTTCCCACCAGTGTGTCCACGGGAGTTTCTGTACTGTCTCTCTTTCTCTCCACGTCTGTGTAGACAATGTGTGGTGGAATCCTGAGCAGCTGCGAGAAGACAGCAGGGCCTATTTGTGCTTGCTCATTGGGCTCTTCGAGATGATTCTTGCTGGTGCTGATGCCATTCACTTCAGGGTCCTGATGAAACTGTTCATAAAGGTACGAAGCTCGCCCTTTCCAGGCATACTTTTCCCCGCAGGAAGATACCACAGGATATTTTAGTTGTGACGGTTTTAATGAAAATGAAAACAATGTGTGCTAATTACAGTGAAGAGCTTGTGCTAATAAACACAGGTTCTGTGAAGTAGTGCTGTCATCCTGACACCAATCAGTAGGTTAGACAGAGACTGAGTTTGCTGCAGGCCTGCTGGCATGCTAAGCTCGTTACTGTATTTCATATTCACAGCAGCCCAGTCTGTTTGTGATTAGTGCCATTACCAGTGAGAAAGTGCTGTTCAGAGGGGTGATTTAGCATATGCTACCCAGCTAAGAAATTTCAGTGACCTCCAGCGGTCTCGGTCTTTGTTCTGGTCTTCCTTGCCCACCCCTTTCCCCCACGGCATTTGACACAGTTGACGATGCTAACTCAATCTTTGAAGCATCACTGAGCATGGTTTTCTGCTTAGCGTTCTCATTTCATTGTTAAATGTGTTCAAATGTAGAGTTATAGCGAGTCCTTTGAATTCATTTGCACCCTTCTCATTGGTTAAGTATGGAAAATTTTAAGTCATGAGACAAAGCAGCAGAACATTACAGTGAAGTTTTGTTTTTGTCATTACACATAAGTGAAAAGAGGATTTGGAACCAGCCTAATGTGAGTAAAAATTAAACCTCCCTGTCGTTGATGTGTTCAATTTAGGTGCATCTAGAAGATGTTTTTCAGTTCTTCAAGTTCTTTTCTGTTTTATGGACATATGGGTCTAGCCTTTCAAATCCACTTAACTGCAGTGTGAAAACAGTGCTGCAGACCCAGGCTCTTTATATAGGGTGTGCGATGCTCTCTTCTCAGAAGGCACAGAATAAACATCAGCTGGCGTCGGTCTCTTCTCCAGGTATCGTGAGTAGCCTGTTGTGTTCTGTCAGGACCAACTTTAATGCTTTCTCTATGTGTAGGTTGTGTAGGTTGTAGTTTGGGGAATTTCTTTTTAATTGGTTTGTAAATAGAATGCTCATAGTGGTCTGTGAGTTTGAGCCCTGCATTGGGCTCTGTGCTGACAGCTCAGAGCCTGGAGCCTGCTTTGGATTCTGTGTCTCCCTCTCTCTGCCCCCACTCATGCTGTCTCAAAAATTAAAACAAAAACAAAAAAAAACAGTGCTCACTCACAGGTGCATGCACTCTCACTCTCATGCTCTCTACATGTACCTGTGATTTATGTAGATGTATATATAATTTATATATGCATATGTGAACTATCCATGTGTATGTATAAACTACTTCTAATCACCTAAACAAATAATAAAAATGGCAGATGATTAGTCAGAGGTTGTTAATATCCCCACTCTTCATTTTCTGGGTTTCAGCAGTTACAGGGTTATCTGGGGAAGTCAGATCACTTAATAGAGTTCCAATATCCTATTGATTATAAAAGGGTCTCCACCTGACAGCCTTCTTGGATTTGTCTCTTTTGTCAGGTATAAGCCATTTTCAAGTTGGGCACTCACTAATAAAACACTCATATTAAAGTTATATTTTGTGATAAAGAGAAATCTGCAAATTTTGCAAATGATGCAGAATATCCTGAGCTATTGACAAATGAGAGAATCTGACAGAATTAGACCCTGTAGCGATTGATGATGAGAGAATTGATGAGGATGATGGATATGATCGATACTCCAAACCAGAAGGATTTTAATGTCTAAGGAACAAGAATGGCTCTTAGGAAATTTGAGGATGTTCTTGATTTTTTTTTTAATTTAAAATTACTCTCTATAAATGTTCTGTGAAAGCAAAATGAATGATGATATGCTTTTCCCAGAAAAGTTTTTCAGCATTTCTCTTTCGTTAGCTTTGTGAAAGAGCATGTAATTAATAATTGTAATCAAGATTTCATTAAATACAAGTTACAGTATGTATTCAAGTTTCAAGTTTTACTTATAGAATAAAATCCCATGAATTATTTTATTACTACTTACTATAAAATTGCAATTCCTGATCTTAGGTGAACTTAATTTAAAAAGGCTTTTTCCGGTTTTGTTTTTTTTTCCTTTGGATAAAGGCATACTGTACATTTTTTTTAAAACTTTAATCCTTTAATATATTGTAAGTATTGTCCTATATGAATACTTACTAAACACAGAAATTTATTTATTTACAAATGTCTGCGGACTGTTCCATTGCATGGACATAACCTGATATATTTAAATGGTTATTTTCTGTTAAAGGAATGTATATTTTATTTAGAGGCCATAATGGCTTTGATTTTCTAATCAAGTATGAAATGTCTATTATCCTTGGGTATCAAAGGCAGCGGTTCCGGAGGGATAGGTATCTCTTCGTCTATAAATAGCAGGACCAAAAGACTTCACTTTTCCCCAGAATTGCTGTAAGATAGGCTCGCTGCCTGCCCCTCTGCCTTGTCCTGTGTCCCCTCCCTTTTTCTTAAAGAACTTTTGCATTTATGCTGCTTGGAAATGTCACAGTAGTCCACCGAAAACAGGACAGATGCACCTTATTCCCCTGGGAAGCTCAAGGCCTGCGCACTGGAGTCCTGCAGGGCCAGTGTGTAAGGTCACTCAGGGCCCCGGCCCTCGGGCCCCCACCACCAGGGCACAGGGAGCTTCTGTCCGCACCTGGTCTGTGAGGACTCCGGGAAGTGTTGGCTGGTATTTGTTTTAATCTGTTTAGTAAAAATGTGACGCTATCAAAAAGAAAAAGATAATGCAATATTAAAATAGTACAAAATTTTAGAATTTTTCTTAGTGGCTTAGGAATCTAGCCACCATTTATTACTTTCTATGGAGATCTGTGTTCCAGCTCAGTCTTGAATATAGCAAGTTTTAAGTGAATAAACATTTAACATCATTTGTAAGTTGTAGACTGCCTTTGGTATTTTAATACCTGATCCGTATGGTAAATGTATTCATAAGATTAAAGCCTTTATGTAAAATATCAATCTTTATGTAAAATACTCTATTTTAAATCTAAATAAAATCACAGATTTTTAAATGGAAGAACATTCCTACAAACTGATAGTTTAAATAACGTTGCTTTTACTTACCTTGAGTTTCAGTACTTAACTTGAAGGTTGTAACTGTAGTACTTAGTACTTTGATTTGTTTTTGCATTTGGATTTTTCTGGAAGCTCTGTTCCACTATACAAGGAATTTTAGCAAATTGTAACTTGGCCTGAAGCTGCCTTTTGTGTGAATTGAAATTTCCAACTGTTTGTTGCTGACTTTATTTTATAAATCAACCTTACAGAGACTAGGGAAGGTTGCCAGCCTTTATGTGACCGTCTCAGAAAAGTTGGAAGCTTGTTGAGCTTGCTCTTAGCGCCCCACAAATGGGATATATGGAGTGGATCACAAGCAGCAAAGTAAACGTCACCACACTTTGCCCCAGTAGATAGCACAGAATAAAGCTTAAATAACAATTACCATGAGAGGAATTTAGGAGTCTTTTTATCCAGAGATGTACTTTCAAAAAACTCCACTCCAGTTGATCTGACAGATGCATTCTACCAGGTCTTTGAAGCAGGTTTTTCAGTGCTGTTGGACTGAGCAGGGCATAGAGCTGAAGGAGAGCTGCCAGATTCTTTGTCTAAAAGGAGTATAACATTGAAAATTGATAGCACTTACAGACAGAAACAAGACAACAGGCCAAGTTCCTTTGAATAATTCAAAATTTCTAAATACAATATTTGCAAATTCCTAAAAAACAAGCATTTGCCCAAATAAAGTTTGTTCCAACAATATAAAATTGGTTCAAAATAAAGAACTCTTAATTGGCTATGTCAGTGTTAACGGATTACCATTTTCGAAAGAATTGCATAGGCATTCGATAAACATCAGTAATTCTTATTTTGTGGTAGCAAAATAGGAGTAACAAGAAAAATACTCCAAAAGCTAGCATCTTCACTGCAGAGTTGGGAAAACCAAAGCATTCCTGTTGACTCCATCACTATTACTGGACACGGCGCTAGAAGTAGTAGTTGTCAGAAGTAGCTGTTTGAGACACCAACGGAAGGTAGGAGTGAGAAGCTGTGGGATTCTTAGGTGCGTTATGAAATAGGACACCTGGGGCTAGCCATTGAAAATGTAAAATGTTTGACTCCATCCTTATTTCCTTAGACAAAAATTTCACACGAACTAAACATTATACGTTAAAAACGAACCACGTAGCCCTAGTGTTAGAAGAAAACATTGAAAACATGTGGCCTCTTTCAATATCTAAATACAGATTCAGACAGTTGAACAACTCAGAGCAGGGAGGGCCTCTCTGAGCATCATACAAAATTAAAAGAAAGATGGGACTGAAACTTTTACATTATAAAAAATTACAGGGGCAACTGGATGGCTCAGTTGGTCAGGTTTCTGACTCTTGATATTGGCTCAGTTCATGATCTCACAGTTTGTGGAACAAAGTCCTATGTCAGGCTCTGCGGTACTTGGGATTCTTTGTCTCCCTCTCTCTCTGCCTCTCCTGTTTGCGTGTGCATTCTCTCTCAAAAGAAGTAAACTTAAAAATGATACAATTAAGGACAAAGTATTTGTAAGCATGTGCACAGTGAGAAGGTTCCTCTGCACACTTACCAGGATGTTTGTACAGAGATGCTTGTTCTAGCAGTGTTAGTGCTGAAAGCCTAGAAACATCTGAACTTACCAGTAAGATAATGGTTTAAATAATACAGAAAATACAACAGAGAACAGTACTGTTTTAAAAGAATGACTTTAGATACATTTATAAACACACACACACACACACACTTGTGTGGAAAACACTTCCAAATAAGCTTAAGATGTGATAGTTCTTGAAGAACAGGGTTTGTGTGCATGTACACTGTGCTCTGCTCTGGTGTGTTTTCAAAAGGGTAAGCTAGCTTATAGCTAACATTTTACTACAGTGGGAAGCATAGTTAAACAGTGAATGGTCTTGAGAGAGAATTTCAGTGGGGAGGAAGACTTCAACACATACCCTTTGAAATATACCCTATTTCAGTTTTGTGCTGTTTGAGTTTTTTAAATTGCTACTAAAATGTTTCTCCCTTGGGTTTTAGTGGTGACATCGCTACTCATTAACCTGGGCAGCCCCGTAAAGGAAGTACGAAGGGCCTCCATTCTTTGTCTCCAGGCCCTCAGTGGAGTGGTGTCTCACTTCCAACTGGTAATAGATCATTTGATTCCTAAAACCGAGGAGATCACCTCAGATGGCACCTATGTTTCTCAGGTAAACTCCTCCGCAGAGAAAGTGAAATGTGTGCATGCCTGTGTGGGCGCACGGATGCTTTCCTCCTGCCTTGACATTTCCTTTTAGAGGGATTTTGATCAACCTAAGTCACTGCATTTAGAAACTGATGGCGGTATCTGCACATCTTTCTCCTCCCGTTTTTAAAAGCTAGGAGTGTGGTGTTATTTGTTTCTGCCCTTTGGCTGAAAGGCCAGTATTTGGCTTTTAATCCTGAGCTAACTGAGAGGTTAGCTAACTGGTACCCTTTCCAGAGGAAATGAAAAAAGATAAGCAGTATCACATCATTTGGGAAAGAATCTACCATAATAATTAATGCACTTAACCTTTGTAGTTTCTTAACTTTTTTTCATCCCAATTTTCTTTCTGGTGCCCTAGGATTTGGCTACTTTATTTGAAGAACTGCAGAGAGAAAAGAAACTGAAATCTCATCAGAAATTATCTGAAACTTTGAAAAACCTACTTAATTGTGTATATAATTCCCCATCTTACATTGCAAAGGATTTGATGAAAGTACTTCAGGAAGTCAGCAGTGAGGTATGTGCAGGTCAGGTGGCTTGTGGCGCCATGTGATTTACCAAGCACTATTGTAGCTGCTCATTGTGTCTGAGGAAAACACGTCCACGAGTTCAGTAGACGCACTCAGCGCACTCAGAAGTGAAAATTCTCCTACTGATTGGGGAGGGGGGAGCATTACAGTGTAGAAATAGAGGATGCGAAAAAGCAAATATTGGTGGTTTTTTTCCTTTTTAAAATTGTGTTATCCCTACCTAATCATTTACTTGCTTTTAAGTGAATTTTAAAAAAACACATGGGGGGAAACTGAAGAGGTGCCGCTGAAAAAATTGTTGGTTCGTGTCTTTTCTTCAGGTGAAAATCCTCCACGAGGTAATGGTTTTGGAACGTAAGTCTGTGAAAGTTCCAAAATCATTTGTTCATTTTTGAAATACACGTGGTTGACCATTTTTCTGGGGGGAAGGTCATAGCTTTCATGATATTAAGGAGCCTGTGATCCAGAGAAAGAGGTCGGGAAGCGCCTGTCCCTCTGGCAGCACGTGCTGGCCGCTGTCAGAGAGACTCTTCCCAGGTTCCCAGACCGCATGACGCCTCACCAGTCTGGGGCTGACACAACTTGGAGAACTGAAGCGGGATAAAGTGATGTGAAAACCTCAGGATCAGATCTTCCTGGTGGGAGCAAACAGAGGGCGTGTATGAGCTCTGGGTCGTCCCTGGAGTAGTTAAACTAGGAATTGATGGGGCGCCTGGGTGGTTTGGTTGGTTAAGTGCCGGGTTTCTGATTTCAGCTCAGTTCATGATTACATCGGTTTGTGAGTTTGAGCCCAGCATCAAGCTCTGCCCTGAGTCACCTGCTTGCGATTCTTGTCTCTGCCCTTCCCCTGCTCACTATCTCTCTCTCTCTCTCTCTCTCTCTCTCTCTCTCTCTCAAAATAAACATTAAAAAAATATTAAATGTTGGGAATTGACAATTTTGTTCTGCAAAGAAGCAGATAGTAAATATTTTAGGCCCTGTAGGCTACACAGTCTTCTTGCGGTACTTACTAGCTCTACCATCGTATTGTGGAAGGCATGGCCACTTATATAAACAAATAAGCACAGCTGTGTTTCAGTAAATAAAATTTACAAAAACAGATGGTCCTCTGGATTTGGCCCACAAGCCATAATTTGCTGGCGTTTTGGTTTAGTTATTAAAAACTTCACATGTATAATGTGAATTAATATTAATTATACCAACTTGGAAGCTCTGTTTAGGGAAACATGCAGTGTTTTAGAAAAAACTAAAATTTCTTTTTGTGGCCTAAAACTTTAGTTTGTATTTCCTGTTTTCAGGAAGTCTTGGGACACTCAC
The DNA here is from genome assembly GCF_006229205.1 of Suricata suricatta. Classification (NCBI taxonomy): domain Eukaryota; kingdom Metazoa; phylum Chordata; class Mammalia; order Carnivora; family Herpestidae; genus Suricata; species Suricata suricatta. Next base: position 109,614,128 of record NC_043701.1, on the reverse strand, counting down.
GAATTACTCATCTCTGAAGGGTTTAGAGGTTTGTTTTTGTTTGGTAACGTTTATTTTATCATTTATTTATTTAAATTTATTTATTTTGGGAGAGAAAGCATAAACGGCGAGGGACAGGGAGAGAAGGGGACAGAGGATCTGAAGCAGGCTCCTTGCTGACAGCACAGAGCCCCATGTGTGACCCGAACCTATGAACCTGTGAGATCATGACCTGAACTGGAGTCAGATGTTTAACCAGCTGAGCCACCTAGGTGCCCCTGTAATGTTTATTTTTGTGAGAGAGACAGAATGTGAGTGGGGGAGAGGCAGAGAGAGAAGGAGACACAGAATCCAAAGTAGGTTTCAGGCTCTGAGCTGTTTGCACAGAGCCTAAGACGGGGCTTGAACTCATGAACTGTGAGATTATGGCCTGAGCCGAAGTGAGATACCTAACTAGCTGAGCCACCCAAGTGCCCCTAGAGCTTTTGGCCATTGCAGACTGAACTGTCAGAGGAGACTTCAGTGCTTAATTGGATTAAATGCGGTTTCTCATGTCCAAGAGATCATCTTTATTGGGGCTTTTTTTCTCTAGGCTGAGCTCCCAGTCTTGGAGCATCATATTTTTGGATGTCTTTGTGAAGCAAGCAAAACTATATGTCAGTATAGATAACTGTTTACTTTTGAATTACCCAAACTTTAGATGGTGCTTTCTCAGCTGTTGCCTATGGCTGAACAACTGTTAGAAAAGATCCAGAAGGAGCCGACAGCTGTCCTGAAAGATGAGGCCATTATTTTGCAACTCATTCTGGGAAAATATAATGAATATTCAGCATCCCTTTTACATAAGGATCCAAAGAGCTTAGATATATTTATAAAGGCCGTGCATACAACAAGGGAACTTTGCACAGGAATACCAACCATTCAGATTATAGCCCTTGAAAAGGTCGGTGACTTTTTTCAGAAACTATGTTCAAGCTTTTAAATTTTGTAATGTTTTATTTGGACGTGTTTTAAAAGGAATATGATATATTTGACCTGTTTTTATAAAATTGAGTGATGTACACATGTGTCGAAAAGAACTGCATTTTAACTGACAAAAATGGGGATCGATTTTATATTGTAAGAGAGAATGGCTTAAACGTCATTTCTGGAATTGATGTTTGTTCGTTGAGCTCACTTGCTTTTTTTCTATTCCCTCTAGATTACAAAGCCGTTTTTTGCAGCTATAGCAGATGAAAAAGTTCAGCAGAAGCTTTTGCATATGTTGTTTGATTTATTGGTAAACTGTAAAAATTCACATTGTGTTCAAACCGTTAACAGTGTTTTTAAAGGGGTAAGTTGCAGACTTCCTATAACTCATTTATTAATGCATGTTCTCTCCAGCGGACACCATGTTTAACCATCCTCTGATTTCCAGTGCGTTTAGGAAGACAGGTATTAACGTCAACAAGAGTCATGGACAAGTAGCTCATAGAAAAGTGCAAAATCAAAATTCTAAGTCTTCACCACGATTTTTATTGTGTGAAATATTTATAGTGTTAAGCAGGTAGGGTATGTATATTAGGTTGGATCTTATATTAAATGGGATCTACCTGTTTTATGCAAGGATGTTCAACTGGGTACAGGTTATACTGGTTATACTTAAATAACTTGAGATTGAGAATCTGCTCGTTAGTTTAGGTGTACATTAAAACATAGCCATACATCAGAATAACCGCCTGGTTCTTCTTTGTTCTGTTTTGTTCAAAAACACTTGGAGGGGGCAAAAGAGGTGGTGGTGACGGAGGAGGGCACTTGCGGAAGAGCACTGAGTGTTGTATGGAAACTAATTTGACAATAAACTACTTAAAAAAAAACACTTAGAAAACAAGTCCACAAAAATAGGTAATAATATGGGGAAGTATTACTACTCAGATTTAGCAATTCTCAGAATTTTGACGTATTTTCTTAAGATTCCTAAGATGAATTAAGTGAAACAAGGTGCAGAGCAGTCCTGTGTGTGTGTGTGTGTGTGTGTGTGTGTGTGTGTGTGTGTGTTTTAATCTTTATACAGGTGTTGGTATATGGAAAAGAATACATAAACTGTCAGTAGTGTTTGCCTTTGGGGATTGATTTGAGCTCTAGAGTCATAGGAAAATGTAGAAGTAGACATGGATGTTTTCACTGTTATCTTTTTTTTCTGTTTATTTTGAGAGAGTGTGAGTGAGGGAGGGGCAGAGAGAGGGAGGGAGAGAATCCCAAGCTGGCCCTGTATTGCCCGACTTGGGGCACAATCTCATGAACTGTGAGATCGTGACCTGAGCCGAAATCCAGAATAAGTCAACATTTATTTCTCTGATTTTCTCCCATGCAAGGGTATCATCAGCCATTCTTCCTTCCTGTTTCAGATTTCTGTTCATGCTGAACAAATAAGAATAGAACTGGAGCCACCAGATAAGACGAAGTCCTTGGGCACAGTTCAGCAAACAAGACGGCAAAAAATGCAGCAGAAGTAAGAGCTGTGAATGCAGTGAGAAAGTGCCCTTTGTCCCCAGGCCTTGAGTGTTAGGAAATCGTTACGGTTTTTTTGATACCTGTCAGCCTGGCATACGTGGGTATGATAGTTTTTACTTGGCATTCATAGTGTTTGGTTTTCCAGTGTTTTGTTATCTGTTTCCCAGAAAATCACAAGATCTAGAATCTGTGCAGGAAGTTGGAGGTTCTTACTGGCAAAGAGTAACCCTCATCCTAGAATTACTGCAGCACAAAAAGAAACTCAAAAGTCCTCAGATACTGATACCAACTCTTTTTAACCTGCTTTCAAGGTAATGAGACTTGCCTTTGGCTCTGATCTATGAGAGAATAGGATTCGAATTCCTGCTCGTCTTCTCTGTCTTTTCAACAGTCTTTTCTTGCTTACCTAGATTGTAAAGCAAGTACTGTAGTTGAAAGATGAAAAGAAAGGTTTTAGGAAACCTAGCCAGTGCCCCAAATTGTTCTTCCTCCCAACTTGTGTCTAAGTGACCACTCCCCATATAGCCTACTTCTTAACTTTCAACACCGTGTCCGTTGGGCATCCTTACTTGTATTTAAAGATCTAGTGTGAAACTTGCTATGTTTTTAGGTGTAAATTATTAGATTGATAGCTGCCATTGTAGTGTGGATATTTGCTTTCACTGCCTAAAAAGCAAAGTAATTCTCTAAGGTTTCAATTAAGTCGATGGAAAGTACAACAGAGAGGCACTTTGGCATTAAGCACCTACCTGTATGAGAAAAAAAATTAGCATCAGAATCTTAACATCTTGTTTATAGTCTACGTTTAATACTTTAGTTATTCCTAATGAAGTATGTGTTATGGACATTGGTAATTAATGTATCACTGAAATTGTGTAACTCTTTTGATTTCCCATTATGTTTTTTTCTGGGGGGTCCTGAAGGAGTTTAGAACCTTTGCCACTGGAGCAGGGAAATATGGAATACACCAAACAATTAATACTTAGTTGTTTGCTCAACATCTGCCAGAAGCTCTCTCCAGAAGGTGGCAAAATACCAAAGGGTATGTACTTTGTTGGAAGGAAGGGGTGAGAGAGCCCTGCTGTGCGTGTGGATGGGCCCACCACTTAGAGAGCTTCCTCTTTTTCATCGCTGTAGATATTCTAGATGAGGAGAAGTTCAATGTGGAATTGATCGTCCAGTGCATCCGTGTTTCAGAGATGCCTCAGACCCATCACCATGCCCTTCTACTTCTGGGTACTGTTGCTGGAATTTTTCCTGTAAGTATTAAGGATTTGAGACTTCAGGTATTTTAGATATGTTCTTTCTTCAGTGGGAATACCTAAGTGCTCGCTGGTCCGAATTCGGTGCCTTTGGGTCTCATTGGTGGACCGTCAGCCCTGTCTCTTACTAGCTGAGGCAGGGTGAGCTGCTTGATCATGCTTCGGGTCCTCTTTTTGTAAAGTGGCAGTAATAGTAACCTTCTTTGTAGGATTATTGTGAGGACGTGACTGGGTAGCTTATGGTTCGCACAGAGCCCGGCACAGTGTAGCTGTGTTAGTGTTACTTGAAAAAATTACCATTCTCTTCTCCTCAGACAGCTCTCAGCCAGTGACTTGAGGAAAGAAATTGGATTATAAACTGCCTCAGGTAGAGAAATCATGTTCCTTATAGAAATACATCTTTTGAAGAGATTGAAGTTGTTCGTATTGGAGATTTGGGTCACAGGTTCCTAGCTGGCACTCTCCATGAGCTTTGGCGGTCTTTCTGTACTAACATCATGTGCGAGATTTTGAGTCTAGGACTTTTTTCTTGGAAGAGCCAGTAGCCCTCAGAGGAGTTGATAATCCGGGAACAATTAAGAATCATTGATGTTTTTTCTTTGTTTATATTGAAATATAGTTTATACACCGTAAAATTCAACCATTAAAATAGGTGTACTATTCACTGGTTTTATTATATTCACGAAGTTCTATACCTGCCACCATTATCTCCTACCAGAATATTTCTCTCGCCCCGGAAAGAAACCCTATGCTCATTAACTGTCACTTCTTGTTCCATCTTTCACGAGTTTCTTCCCCAGCAACCATTAATCTACTTTCTCTCTATACGTTTGCCTATCTTGGACATTTCCAATAAAAGAAATCCTGTAATATGTGCCCTTTTTAATGTCTGCAACATCAAAGTAAAAACCTTAAGCATCATGTTTTCAAGGTTCATCCATGTTGAAGCTTAAGTCAGTATTCCTTTTTTATGGCCGAGTAATACTCCACTACATGTAGATACCAGATTTTGCATATTTGTTCATCAGTTGATGGATGTTTAAGTTGTTTCTACTTTCTGGTGTATACCTAGTAGTGGGATTGCTGGGTCAGAAATTAACTTTAGTATTCTAAGAAACTGCTGGACTGTTTTTCAAAGCATCTATAATATCATTTTATAGCCAGCAGCAGCATATGAGAATTTTAATTTCTCCATATCTTCAGTGCTAGTTGATACTGTCTTTTTAAGTTTGTTTATTTTTGAGAGAGAGACAGAGTGCAAGCAGGCGAGAGGCAGAGAGAGAGAGGAAGACACAGAACCTGAAGCAGGCTCCAGGCTCTGAGCTGTCAGCACAGAGTCCAACACGAGGCTCCAACCCATGAACCACGAGATCATGACCTGAACCGAAGTCAGGTGCTCTACCAACTGAGCCACTCAGGCACCCCTTACCGGGGGTTTTTTTGTTTTTTTGTTTTTTTTTTAAATAGTCATCCTTATCTGTGAAGTATCTTATTTGGATTTTGCATTTTTCTAAATGACTGATAATGTTGAGCATCTTTTCATGTGTTCAGTGACCATTTGTTTGTCTTTGGAAAAATGTCTTTGGAAATCCTTTGCCCGTTGTTCAGTGGGGTTGTTTCCTCTTTTATTGCTGAGTTATAACGAATCATTGATATTTGATATGCTTAAAATAGAAAATGCCGAAAGGTGTGTTTTCTTTCAGGATAAAGTTCTACACAATATCATGTCTATTTTCACTTTTATGGGAGCCAGTGTCATGCGTCTAGATGATACTTACAGTTTTCAAGTTATTAACAAGACAGTGAAAATGGTCATCCCAGCACTTATTCGGGTAAGCTGTTTTATATCATCGTTGGTATTCCTTTTAACTTTATAAATTATATATAGTATGAAACTTAACTGACGTTGCAAGCCTTTCTGAAATGCTCAGGTGTTTGCGCCTCTGAAATTTTGGAATGGTGGAGCTAAGAATGAGTTTTAGTGATAATGTCCTTTCGGGAAACATGAACATGCACGTGCATAGCTAGTTCTGCTTGCTGGGAGGGCATAACTGCATACGTGTCTTAGCGCGACTCCAACAGAGGGAATTTGCGTTTGCTGTATATTTCAGGACATTGCAGTTGGGTAATATCCTTGCTCAGGTCAGTGAAGACAGGACATTTTAGAGCTACAGTGGCAAGTTTGTTAATACGCAGTTTCAACAGACATTTTCTGAACGTTTGCTAAGAGCCAGGTGCTCAAAAAGACAATTGAGTGTCTGCCAGTAAGGGTGAGCAGTTTGAAAAGCAGCCTTGAAGATGAAAGAGCCTGGTCATCTGCTGCCATTTTCTGTTCACTCCCACTTGCTGTTAGTGCCTTTCTCACATTATTGACCATTCCAGGGTGGACCATGTCCAGCACCGTCTCCTTTTAATCTTGGTATTAGGTTGGTGTTGTCTGTGTCCAACAGGTGCCACCAACTATAGGACAGATAGAAAAAGAAAAGTAGCCGTATGCACAGTAGTATGTGAGCTGGTAGAATAGGGGAGGGGTGAAGGGCTCCAATAGAGGAGGGCACGTCGGCCCTGAAGACCACAGAGGTTCAGAGGAAATAGAATTTGAACTGGCTGGCATAAACGAAGGATAGGATTCGCCCAGTGAAGAGGCCAGGTTTGAGAGCATGCACAGTGCATGTGAGGAAGGTGCGGCGATCAGTTTGTGGAGGGCCGCGCTGAGACAGGGAGAAGTGGAGGGCATTGGTTCGTTCACTTGTGCAAGTCCTTACTCTGTTCTTTGATTCAACGGCCGTATTTGGAGGATTGCTATTAGAGTTAAATGGTCTGAACTTTATTCTGAAAGCAGCAGGGAGTTGCTGGCCTTTCTGTACACGTAGGTTACACCCATTCTTCATGGGCACAAGCGGGCACAAGTCCTGCTTGATTTGTGCAGCCTCCTGGTCAGCCTGAGGACAGACTGTTCTAAGTGCCCCATACTTGGCACCTGCCATTCAGTGCCTCCTAGTGTTCGCTTTCCACGTGTGAGCTGTGTTTCATACAGATGATAAATCTTCGGGACGGGGCTGGCATCCTACACCGTCAGTGCCTGGGACGTTGCCTGTGCTCTTTGAATATTTACTGATAGGCCTTTGATTATTCAGATTCTCTGATAACTACATCTGAAGGCCTTTCCAAGTCCGCTTAAAAGTTTCATTTGTGGAGAGTTGTTTGCTCCTATTCACTGTCCCTACTTAATGTTCTGCAGTCTGATGGCGGAGACTCAGCGGAAGTCACAAGAAACGTGGAAGAGGTCGTGGTGAAAATCGTGAACGTATTTGTGGATGCGCTGCCGCACGTCCCAGAGCACAGGCGCCTGCCCATCCTCGTTCAGCTTGTCGACACGCTGGGTGCAGACAGGTTCCTCTGGGTTCTCCTCGTCCTGCTCTTCGAACAGTACGTCACGAAAACAGTGCTGCTGGCTGCCGGTGGAGAGAAGGTCAGAGCATAGAGGGGGGCGAGAGAAGGCACACGTTCGTGTTCCTGAAGCGTGAGGCTGCCTGTGCTCGCAGCCGTGTGTAAAGAGACTGACATTCTTCGCAGTGGTGCTCGGAGTGTTTTCAGTAGCAACTGATCATCTGCTGTGGGTGATCTGACCTTTCAGAGAACCCGTCTGGTGCGATGCCGAGTGGTTCTATTTTCAGCCTAATGGCAGAGCTATAAAGTAATGAGGCTGTCTCTTGTAAGTGGTTCTTAAGGCATTTCATGGGGGAGAGGACGAGCGTCCACGTCCTCAAAACGGTGACAACACGGTGGTGGTTTTGAAGAGCCTCGTTTAGATAGATGAGGGCGGAACGTACAGGCCGAGGACTGCTTTTAAATGACTTTTTAGACACAGCATCTGGGAATAGAGGTAGACCTATTCTGAGTAAAAGGGTATGTTCAGTTCTGCTAAAAATCATAATGCAGATAATCCTGGAATTATGCCAACATAATTCTCATAAATTGGCATTTTTAGGTAAGAAGCTCAGTAACTCATTCATCTGGTGATACATAGGACTGTAAGGAACAGTATGTAATGCCTTTGCATGCTAAGAAATATTTTTCAAACATTTCCCTCCTTTGTACTTGGTTACATAAATTTGATAGGTATAGTTTTATTGCCTATTTCTTTTCTCTATACAGGATGCTATTTTAGAGGCAGACACTGAATTTTGGATTTCAGTCTGTTGTGAATTTAGTGTCCAACATCAGATAGAAAGCTTGATGAATCTTCTTCAGTACTTAATGAAGCTGCCAGAAGAAAAAGAAGGTCAGTCACAGCCGGGTGTTGGTTATTGTTGAGTCACCAGAAGACCATGCAGGTCATCCTCAGAGCACACAGTACATGTTAGAGGGGTTTTTATAAGTAACTTAATTTTTAATGTGATCGTCTGCCTTCTCAAATTCTTACAGAAAATGGTAAGTAGGATTTCTCCTTGCCTCTCCTCACACATTCGCATTGGCTTTTTTGTTTCCATTTATTTAAATTCAAGTTAATTAACATACAGTGTACTGTTGGTTTCAGGAGTAGAACCCAGTGATTCCTCACATATACAACACCCAGTGCTCATCCCAACAAGTGCCCTCCTTAGGGCCCATCACCGATTTAACCCACCTCATCCCCCACTTTTCCTCCAGCAAGCCTCAATTTGTTCTCTGTATTTAAGAGTCTCTTATGGTTGATCTCCCTTTCTGTTTTTATCTTATTTTTCCTTCCCATCCCTTTTGTTCATCTGTTTTGGTTCTTAAATTCCACATAGAGGTGAAATCATATGATACTTACCTTCCTCTGACTTTTTTCACTTAGCATAACACACTCTAGTTCCATCTATCCATGTTGTTGCAGGTGACAAGATTTCATTCTTTTTGATCACTGAATAACATTCCATTTTGTGTGTATGTGTATATATATATATATATATATACACATATATATATATATTCCTTATACATTTGTCAGTCAGACATTTGGGCTCTTTCCATACTTTGTTGTTGATAGTGCTGCTTTATAGAATTGGGGTACACGTGACCCTTTGAATCGGCACGTTGGCTTTTACACTTCTGTGCTTTCGTGTGAGTGTGTTGGCTGTGAAGTAGTGCAGGTATGTCCGGCATGAATTACGGTAAAATGACAAGTCAGCAGCATATTAGCTGTGTCTTAACTTCTCATTAGAATATTTGTGAAGACATTTATGAGAAAAAAATAGGTGCCACCACTTTGGTGACCAAATATTAAATTTTTACCATATATGTGAGTTTTGAAAAAAAGTCCACTCATTGCAGCACCAGTTAGACTGGTTTAAGAAAGGGTTTAACATGTTCTTAATTCTCTGCCCTTTGGAACAGAGCAGTAAGGAGCATTGGAAAGAAGAGATTAAGGACCCCATGGACAGATTTCTGTATGGTCAGCTGTTTGGCCAGGCAGTGGCTTGTCTGATCCCACAGTCGGCATTAGGACAGGCCAGGAGAGCCTTGTGTGGTGACCACTTATGGAGACGTCTTCAGTTTGAGTCACTCTTTAGGACAGCGAGTGTTCTTTAAGTGGCCCACCATGGACCCCCCCAAACACTGCACCTTCAAACCCTTTTATACTAGATAAATTTAGATAGAGGATTCTACAGTTTTAGGACACACATCTTCAAACTTTTAGAATTAAACGTTAAAGGCTGGAGGTGACCCTCCTTCAGACTCTTGTGAGCCACTGTGTAAATACTTCTGAGGCTTCAGGATTGGGAATAGAGGCAACATTTAAGGGTTCCTTTTTAAATGTCGTCGTCTTTCATTTGCTTGTCTCAGTTGTCCTGTTTGTGTGCGTGTGTTTATCTTACATACTCTCTTCTCCATGCTCTTGGATGCTCTGTTGGTAAATACACATCTTTCGCTAATTCAGGAGAGAAAAAATGGGATGTACCAGATTCACAAATTCCTCTCAGAAAATTGCACCCCTTTTTCCATGCTCATTGTGTCTGCGTCTGTGAAGATTCTGCTTGAAGATGAGTGACGTCACTTGTCCTGTTCCTCTTTTTCAGAAGCTGTTTCCAAAGCAGCATCCACTAAAAGTGAATCACAAGAAGAGGTGCTACAGATTTTTAATATAGACACTCACACGAGCAAGCAGCTGCGGCATTTTAAATTTTTGTCCGTGTCCTTCATGTCTCAGCTCCTGGCTTCCAATAATTTTATCAAAAAGGTGATGTGTTCTTTTAAATGTGTTTATGACAAAATGATTTTGCTTTTTCTAAAGGAACTATCTTTTAAGCTAGTGAAAATGGATTGGCAAATATAAAAACATGAGGTCTGCCTTTATAGACAATAGAAAAAAACAGGAGCACCTGGTGGCTCAGTTGGTTAAGCTTCCACCTTTGGCTCAGGTCATGATCTCATGGTTTGTGGGTTCAAGCCCCATGTCAGGCTCTGTGCTGACAGCTCAGAGCCTGGAACCTGCTAAGTGTTCTGTGTCTCCCTCTCTCTCTGCCCCTTCCCTGCTCATGTTCTATCTTTCTCGGTCTCAAAAATAAAACATTAAAAATTTTTACAAAAAGATAATTGGGAAAAAACAAAGCTTACCTAAAAACTGTGTGGCGTGATCTGGTAAGGCTGTACGTGTCTTAACCCTGCAGCTGGATAATTCCATTCTCTAGTGGTACACAGGCGTGTAGGCCCATTTTACTGGGCTTCACGGAAGGTGTATGTTTTACAAATCATAGGCTGGTAGCTCTGCAGCAAGCAAGTCTCTCAGCACCATTTTTTCAATAGCAATTGATCATTTCATGTCTCTGTGTCACATTTTGGTAATTCTCACAATTTTTCAAACATTTTCATTCTGTTTGTTACGGTGATCTGTGTTGATTAGGCCTTGCTGAAAGCCCAATGGTAGTTAACATTTTTAGCATCAAGGTATTTTTCAAGTTACATACATTGGTATTTATATATGTATATAATGCTGTTGCACATATCATAGATTATAGTTAGTATAAGTAGAACTTTTTTTAAAGGTATATTTTGAGAGAGAGAGAAAGGGCAAGTCAGGGAGGGGCAGAGAGAGAGAGGGCGAGAGAGCCAGGCAGGCTCCACAGTGTAAGCCCAGAGCCCGACACAGGGCTTGAATCTACGAACTGTGAGATCATGACCCGAGTTGAAGTCAGACACTTAACTCACTGAGCCACCCAGGTGGCCCTAAATGTAACTTTTATTGCACTGAGAAACCAAAAATTTGGCTCGCTTTATTATGATACTCACTTTGTTGTGGTGGTCTTGAACTGAACCTGCAGTATCTTCAAGGTATGCCTGTATACCCAGCAGAATATAAGAGCATAGGCACGAAAAGACATCTACAAGAACATTCGTAAAAGCAGTATTTGTGGTAGCCCAGAACTAGCAACAAGCCAAGTGTCTGTCAACAATGGAGTGCATAAGGGGTCTGTCATCATAAATGGACATGAGTGAATCTCATAAAGGTAATCTTGAAAGAAAGGCAGACACAAAAGAATATGCCCTGTGAGTCTAGTTATATAAACTTCAAAAACAGGCAAAACAGATCTCTGGTTGTAGAAGTAAGGACAGTGTTTACCTTTGGGAAGGAAGGAAAAGGCAATAATGAAGGTCCAGTAGAGAAAGGATTCTGCAATGCTTTTAAAAGGCTTTACTAGACTCTCTTCTTTACCTGAATGTAGCGAGCTCTACGTGTGATTTGTATGCCTTCCTGTTTGTGTGTTAAACTTTAAACATAGACAGGAAGAAGGAAATAGAGAAAATGAAGACATAAAGAACAATGAGAGAAAGAAGGATCAGAAACCTCAGAATCGTTGAGCATTAGAAAGTCTGTGTTGTGGTCTACTGCTTGAGCAGGTCAACGGGAAACCATATGATCACTGAAGTATTGTAGAGAAATAATTGAATACATTCAGTACTTATGATTTAAGGAAGAATCCTCCTAGCAACTAAGATAGATGGGAACTTCCTTGGCCTAATGAAGGTATCAGACACTGGTTTACATCACTTGTCATAATGAGACAGGGGTTATAAAGTCTGGAACAACGATATCCTGTCATTGTTTCTATTCAGCAAAAGAATGACATGTAAGAATCTCAAAAAACATTCGGCAAAATCCTAGAGGGAAGAATTAGTTTAGAACGCTTGCTTGATAGGGATTAGTGTAGACCCTGCTCTGTCCTTGGCGAGCTTGCCAAGGACAGTGGTGGTGCCAGAGCAGCCAGGCAGGTCAGTGTGACCATGGCCAGTCGGTGTGGACAGTACCCTGTGCACATGGAAGAAATACTTTCATGTGGAAGGGGCATCACAGAGTAGCTAGGGAAAGAGAACTTCCGGTCACTAGAGCGGGCACCATTTGTTTTCCATGTGGGGAAAGAAGACCGGTGTTACACCATATACACCAATGACAATTTTAGATAGATTAAAAAATTACTATTTCAGTGTGAAAGGGAACACTTATAAGAAAACCAGAATGTTGTTACCAGAGGAGTGTAGAAGAATTTCTTTAAAAGTACATTTCAACAATAGCCACCATAAACAAAATGAAAAGAAAGCCACAGACATAAATTAAAAAGTACCCGTTCCCATTAGAACATCTGGAAAAGAACATGAATTTACAACAAATGGTGAATGTTAATATACAACAAAATAACCTCTCTAGTAAGAAGGGAATTGCAGATTAAACAAGATGCCACTATGATGTCCCATCAAATTGGCAAAAGTTTAAAAGCTCTTAGTCGCAGGAAGTGGCAAGGCTGGGGACACGGTTGTTGGTGAGCCCCGTGGCAGGTACTGTCTCGGGATTGCCGCTTCAGAAAGCGGTCCGCGCTCTCCAGTCACGCTGGAGGTGCATGTTTGTTATGATCTAGCCATTCCCTTTCTGGGGTATATGCTCTGCAGAAACGTGCTCGCTTGTTCAAGGAGACATATACAATGTTCTTTTCTGATGTCCTCGCTGACAAGAAAATGGACATAAACCAAACCTCCGCAGTAAGCAGATGGATGAGCAGATATGCTACAGTATGCACTGCAGTGCAAGGGGTGTTAAGTGACCGCTAGGTCAGCACCAGTCTCTAGACCGATCTCAGAGCTCTGATACCCCCCAGAAAAGCATGTTGCTGGCTGTGCTGTGCTGACAACATTTAACAGCAGGTTCAAGTTTGTGGGTCTGGGGACACTTGCCAAGGGAAGGGATGAGAGAGGTAGGGATTATGCTGGTATCTGTAATGTTTATAATGTCATGCTGTTAGCCAGGAGCTAATGTATGTAATTTTAAGTTTAATGTATGTAATTTTACTAATGTAAAATTGGTAGGTAAATGAGTGTGGATGGCTGTATTTCTGAATCTTTCTAATACATACAGATGCCACAGGTATCTATAGAGCATAATCACTGAGTAGAGTAATTAAAGGAAATAGTTACTACGGTTTGACGGGGTAGATCTGAACCTGATTCAATTGTAATGTCAGAAAACAGTCCCTGAGAGGTTTGAATTGAATAGTCTTATCAATGATCTTCACTGCACCTACTTCAAATGATTTTTTTATTTCTAGCTCTAATGATACTTTCTTTCAAAATTAGGTGGTTGAAAGTGGTGGTGCTCAGGTTTTAAAGGGCCTTGAACAGAGGTATGTTACTTAAAAAAGAATTTTTTTTTAATTTGTATATGGAAATAATTTCCAACTTTTTATCAAAAAGCTGGAAGAACAGTGGACAAGACTCTCCTACGAACCTCCTCTGTTTTAGGTTGCTAGAAACAATTCTTGGCTATATTAACGCTGTAGCACAGTCCATGGAGAGAAATGCAGACAAGCTGACGGTGAAGTTCTGGCGGGCGCTGCTTAGCAAAGCCTACGACCTGTTAGATAAGGTGGGCTTCCACTCCCCCGTCCACTGTGTTCCGTGGCTGTTTCCATGTCCATGTGAAGCTAGTTGATAGAAAGGTTTACTTTAGGAATAAACTTAGTGATAGTTTTTCTTACCATAATGCAACTCACATTTTTCTTGGAAGAGAATCCTTAATGGCTAGAGATAAATTCATCTGAAAATGATTATTTACCTACAAATTAGGAGAGCATGTGCCTCACTAAAAATGATACTTTAAGATTCAGTCATCTACATCTAATACTGTATAATGTTCTACTTTATGCAAGTGGAATAGAAGAAAACTACCTTTTTTAGGTAGAGTATATGGGGTATCAGAAATATCTCTGGGCTTGACATCAGGATCACTGTTCAAAATCTAGCTACGAGACTTTGAGCTGTTCACATAGTGTTAGCATCAGCATGTTTGTTTGTTTTCTTTTCTTTTTTAAATGTGGTTAGCAGTGCCTGCCTGGAAGGTTAGTGTAAGAACGAAAAAGGGCACAAACTGCCTGGAACCTAGAGGTATGCAGCGAACAGAAATCCATCTTAATCTGAATGGATCTTCCCTTGTGTAACATTTTTTGGTTCAATGTAAAACTGCGGTGTAGGTCAATGCCTTGCTGCCCACGGAAACCTTCATAGCTGTGATCAGAGGGCTGCTGGATAACCCGCTACCGTCTGTCCGCCGGAAAGCGCTGGACCTTCTGAACAACAAGCTACAGCAGCGTACATCCTGGAAAAAGGCCTTTGTGAGTGAGGACTGTCGCCATATCCACTCACCATTCTGTGCTTTGTCGAAGAGCTGCATTTTAACTCCCTTGAGTTTGTCATTTCCCTGAGCGCTCCAATTTAAATAAGTATATTAATATCTGAATATGCCGGTAGGTGTGTTTCTAAAATGTGATGTTAATAGGAATTGGGATAAGAGTTCTTAGGATGGAATCTAACCTAACGGAGCTGTTTCTAATGTGGACGGTACGCGGTCTTAGCTTTAGCGTCATATAATCCTCATTTTCTCCAGACCAGTGGGTGCATTAGTAAACTCGTCCAAACTTGGCCATAAGCACATACGCCGGCTCAGTGGTAAATGATGCAGATAGGGAAACAATTGCTTGTGCATAATTGTGTGGGACCTCTTAGTCCGATTTTCAGTTAGGCAGCCTCAAGCAATAAAAAGGGGAAAGATGGACTGGTATTTTTGTCTGCATCTCTAATTATTTAAAATTTTTGGCTGACCTCTTCAGGTGTATCGTTTCCTAAAACTGGTTCCAGTCCTTTTGGCCATTGTGCAGCACACAAAAAAGACAGAAGAACAAGCAGTAAACAGACAGACTGCTTTGTATACTCTAAAGCTTTTGTGTAAGAATTTTGGTGCAGAAAATCCAGAGCCTTTTGTCCCCGTGCTGGACACTGCAGTGAAACTGATTGCACCAGAAACCGAAGAAGAGAAGAATGTGTTGGGAAGCGCCCTGCTGTGCGTGGCAGAGGCGACCTCCGTCGTGCAGGCACTCGCCATCCCTCAGCTTCCCAGGTACTGGGGCCTGGGCCCGGGGCCATCGCCTGGGGTTTCGAGTACAAATTGAAAAATACCTTAGTGATTTTTTTTCTTTTGCCTCTCAGTAGAGGTTATGTTTGTAACATTAGATTTAAGATTTGATCTTTTCTTCAGGCTAAAAATCACAACATTCTCATTTCCCTTTATGATGTGTGTTGCCTCCCACTTTTCACTCCCCCTTGGGGCAGCTGTAACTAGGAAGCAGGGGTGAAGCCCTGTGAGGGGGATTCCTTTCGTTCAGGCAAAAGCTGCCTCGTGTAGCCCAAGTTCAGAGTTGAATGCTCCTGACTTTCCCCTTGGGCCTTGGTATTTCCTGGCTGTGCAGCCCCGGGCAGGTTACTCAGTCTGTTAGAGCTCTGCCGTCCCTAAAACCGAGACCGCACCTACCTCGTGGGATTCTGGTAGGGAGATGCATGTAAGGCTTTTTGCACAGCGCCTGATGCGTAGCAGGTATTAAATTGAAAGGCCCTGATATTTTTTAAAATGGGTAACTATTGATACTGGGAGGTTTCTTGCTCCTTGTCTCATAAAATGTGTAGACACATTTTTTAGGCTGTTACATAGTGTGATGTAGCGGGCCCAGCTGTTTGCATTTTTGCATAATAACTTTTACTCCATTCTTAGTTACTCTAAAACTCTTTTGTTTTTTATGTCTAGCCTGATGCCGTCATTGCTGACAACAATGAGAAATACCAGTGAGCTGGTCTCCGGAGAGGTCTATCTGCTCAGTGCCTTGGCGGCCCTGCAGAAGGTTGTGGAGACCCTCCCACACTTCATCAGTCCTTACCTAGAGGGTGTCCTGTCCCAGGTGAGCTGCGGTGACCTCAACATGCCATGCCCTTTTTTCTCCCATCATCCCTCCTGTTTAATCATGCTGTCGAAATGGTCATTGCTTGCTTTTTTTTAATTATATATATATACATATATATATATTTTTATGTTTGTTTATTTTTGAGAGCAAGAGAGAGCATGATCAGGGGAGGAGCAGAGAGAGAGGGAGACACAGAATCCAAAGCAGGCTCCAGGCTCTGAGCTGTCAGCACAGAGCCTGACGCGGGGCTCGAACCCACAATCCGTGAGATCATGACCTGAACCAAAGTTGGACGCTTGACACATTTTGCAGAATGTCTTTTATCACCTTTCTTTCCCCTCCGTGAGATCCTTGGTGTTGGGCTGGTAGAGCTGCCTTGTATTGCTTATAGAATCTTGTGAGCCCTGTTTGTTTCTAATGTGAAAGGTTTTTTAGTTCTAAGTTGTCTTTCAAAACCAGAATCCCTCTGTTGCTGTTCAGTGGTTACTTGGCACATGGGCGGTGGGCAAAGGGCACTTTGAACTGAAAATGCCCCAGAACGTCCTCACTCTGTTCTGTTGTATTGGTCATTTGCCATTAGCAAGAACAAACTGGACTCTTCTCATGGTGTCTGGATTCCTGTCCTCTAAAAACACCCATCTTTCTGAGTGCTCTGTGTCCTTCTTCCTTCCACCATTTACCTACACCCCTGACTCCACTTGGGAGAGAAGCATCTGTTCATTTGTACCTGCAGTTGGTCAAGGCTGGCTTTGAAAGGAATTCTGTGAAACTACAGTGCACTGAGCTGTCCCCAGCCACTAGCCTCTGGATTGACTTCTATAAGTTGCCAGGCATTGTCAGTGAGTTCTCATACTGGCTTTGATCTTGGTTTTTATATTCCTTTAGGTGGTTCATTTGGAGAAAATCACAAGTGAAATGGGTCCTGCTTCACAAGCTAATGTCCGTGTCACATCCCTTAAAAAGACACTGGCTACCATGCTCTCACCCCGAGTCTTATTGCCAGCGATCAACAGAACATACAAGCAAATTGAGAAGAACTGGAAGGTTAGAGCATACTGGGTATTAATTAGACTTTGGGGAAGAGAGATACAGTACTGAAATTTCTAAGTTTTCACTTCGGGTTTTTTTTTTTTTAAGTTTTTAAATTTTTTTAATATTTATTATGAGAGACCGAGCATGAGTGGGGTGGGGGCAGAGAGAGGGAGACACAATCCGAAGGAGGCTCTAGGCTCTGAGCTGCCAGCACAGAGCCCAGTGCAGGGGGGCTCGAACTCACAGACCATGAGATCATGACCTGAGCTGAAGTTCTATGCTTAACCGACTGAGCTACCCAGGCGGCCTGATGAGGATGGTTATTTAATTAATAAATGCATTAATGAACTCTGAGAATCTTTAGCATCGGCATATCTCTTTACTGTGTTCCTGGTAGAAGCACATGCGTCCGTTTATGAGCATCTTGCAAGAGCACATCGGGGTCATGAAGAAGGAGGAGCTCATGTCCCACCAGGCTCAGCTGACCGCCTTCTTCTTGGAAGCCCTGGACTTCCGAGCACAGCACTCTGAAGTAAGCTCGTTTCCGCTTCCCCAGATCCAAAGTTATCTGCTTGTTTAAGAGCCAGAGAAAAATCTAGCCATGTAATCTGTTTTACTTGCCAAAGTTATTTAGTTCCACATGTGAATAATCTGGCTAATCTGTTTTCAGGATAATCTGGAGGAAATTGGAAAAACAGAGAATTGTATCATTGACTGTCTAGTAGCCATGGTGGTAAAACTTTCTGAAGTCACATTCAGGCCCCTGTTTTTTAAGGTAAGCTTTTCTTCTTCCATGTCTCCTTTGTGCCCATACATCAGTGTTACAAGATACATACAATAAACTAATACTACTTTCTCTTTTTAGCTGTTTGATTGGGCTAAAACAGAGGATGCCCCAAAGGACAGACTTTTGACGTTTTACAACTTAGCAGATAGCATTGCTGAAAAATTGAAAGGGCTTTTTACTCTGTTTGCTGGCCACTTGGTGAAGCCTTTTGCTGACACCTTGAACCAGGTGAACATCTCCAAAACAGGTGGGTATCGGACTCCAGCCGACACCTTTGCTCTGTCTTACACAGGTCCAGTAGACATAAAAAGTATAAGGAGGGTGAAGGTTTTCATAGTCAGTCAACAGGCATTGAAGTGTTTGCTTCAACAGAATGAAAACGTTACTAACCAGTTGACTCACTTAGAAGAAAGAATAAGGTAAATGGGCGCATGCTACTATAAGTTACTGGAAGTCACTTTAAGATGTAAAGATGGAAGATTGGTGTTTTCTTTACTGCTAACAAGCAACCCACTCGATAAGTGGTAGTTTAACTTGCCAAACTGAATGATTGGACCTGAGAACGTGGCTCCTGCAGAAGGAGCCATCCCCGAGAGCCACCGGCTTTCTGTCATGCCTTCATCCTGACTTCTGTATCATTTTAGAAATATTCTTCTGATTGTATTGTTAATTAGTGATGTGAATTTAAACCTTGGAGGTTAAATTGTGAAAATAATTTTTTTTCACTTTTACTCTCCCCTATCTACAGATGAAGCATTTTTTGATTCTGACAATGACCCTGAAAAGTGCTGCTTGCTATTACAGTTTATTTTGAACTGTTTATATAAAATCTTCCTTTTTGATACTCAGCATTTTATCAGTAAAGAGAGAGCAGAAGCCTTGATGATGCCCCTGGTGGACCAGGTAACCACATGGAACCATCTTTTTGACAAATGATAAATTGCCATCACTGTTAAATTTGTTTCTTAATTATATTTAAATCCAAGTTAGTTAACATATAGTGTAATAATGGTTTCAGTAGAATTTAGAAATTCATCACTTACATACAACACTCAGTGCTCATCCCAACAAGTGCCCTCCTTAGTGCCCATCCCCCCACCCACCAGCCCTCTGGTAACCCTCAGTTTGTTCTCTGTATTTAAGTCTCTTATGGTTTGCCTTCCTCTCTGTTTTATCTTATTCTTCTCTTCTCCTGTGTTCATCTGTTGTATTTCTTAAATTCCACATAGAGGTGAAATCATATGATACTTTCTGACTTTTCGCTTAGCATAACACACTCTAGTTCCATCCACGTTAGTGTGCATGGCAAGATGTCATTCTTTTTGATTCACTATTCAATTTCCACTAGATTTGTATCTACTAAAATTACAGCTTGCTGGGCTTTCTTTTTCAGGCTTTAAGTGAAATTTTTATTTCAAAATTGATTTTTCATTTTTAATGTATAGAACTTATCCTCCTAGTGGTGTATACCTACCAAGTTTTACTTTTGAATTTTTCAAATAGAAGGCAGAATATAAGGTCTCATGGTTAGATTTATAATTTTCTACAGTTGGATTTATTGAGAATGTTTAAGGACTTGGCGGCTGTCTGGAAGACCACCTCTCAGCGGTTCTGCTGCAGGGAGGGGCGACGCCAAGGGCTAGGACAGTCGTCTCGGCGCCAGAAGTGGTAAATCTGCTCTAGAGAGTGTCCGAATTGCACACCTGGTCATCGAGCCTGATAGCACAGAGTAAACAAATTTATTTATGCACTGGGGATTTTCCAAATGGGACACTTGTTGCTCAGAGTCCCTGTCTCCCACCTCGTAGCTGGAAAACAGGCTGGGGGGAGAAGAGCGGTTCCAGGAGCGAGTGACGGAGCACCTGATCCCGTGCATAGCGCAGTTCTCTGTGGCCGTGGCGGACGACTCTCTCTGGAAACCGCTGAACTACCAGATTCTGCTCAAGACGCGGGACTCCTCACCCAAGGTGGGTGCTGTGGTCGACGGGTGCTGAAGCTGCGTGCGTTCCCCACTTAAGCCAAACAGCCCTAAAGCAGTCGTGGCCATAGGCCCCTGGTAAACTAGCTCCTTGTCTTCTAGAACTAGAGGTTACTCTGTTGGGCAGAAGTTTGAGTCTGAGAAATGTTTGGTTTTTACTTAAAGGCTATTTATAAATAATAGAAGTCCTCTCCCCACCCCCACGGTGTGTTAGAAGCAAGTAGTGACATACTTAAATGTCCGTGTGCTCCCAGAGACTGTCTTTCAGTCTGTACACAGAACATCTCTTTAAGTTAGAGCAATGGATTATCTCTGTCATGTGTATTAGGGTTAGGATTTTGTGAAATAACGGAAGGTAAGTAGTGATGGACATTCATTCACACGGGCTGTGTGATGATGAACAGGAGTTACAGTCCAGTGCAATCTAATTCTCATGCGAGAATCTCAGTGAACAAAGCAGACCGGAAGGAGAATTTTATCAAAAGATTTATTACTTGAAATTCATAACATTTATTAGGAGAGAGAACAATGAGGCTATTTTCACAAACCCCCAGATTTTAAATTGTAGGTTTTTACAAGCTTCTAGCATTAAATTTATCTTGATGTTTTATTTTGAATGTACAGAATCAAAAAAAAAGTCTGGCTTGAACATAGTTACATAGGCTTTTTAAAGAAATCATTTTGCTGTGTCCAGATATATTTTTTTTAATTATTTGGGGCGCCTGGGTGGCTCAGTCAGTCGAGCGACTGACTTCGGCTCAGGTCATGATCTCATGGTTCACAGGTTCCGGCCCCAGTTGGGCTCTGTGCTGACAGCTTGCTCAGAGCCTGGATCCTGCTTCTGATTCCGTGTCTCCTCTCTCTGTCCCTCCCCCATTCATGCTCTGTCTTTCTCTCTCAATAATAAATAAATGTAAAAAAAAAAAATTTATCCAAAACCAGAAAGACGATTAGTACAGCTTTTGTTTCAAAGTGAACCACTAACAGAGCCAGACAACTGCTTGCATTTTTGGTCATAGACCAAAAATATGAAATAGAGAATAGAAAATATGTGAATTAGGAATATGAAATAGCACCCAAACTTTTTTTTAAGTTCCCAGATCGGGATGTCATTATATATTGTTTTTTAATTCTGTGCTGAGCGCCCAGCCCTGCCCACCACTGTGGTAGGGACCCAGTCAGGCTTCTGAGGGAAGGGTCCTACCTGTGGAGCCAGGCTGGCCTCATCGCCCATAGCCAGGTGAGCTTGTGAGCTTCAGTGCACATAAACTTGATGACATACTGGGGCGTCTGGGCGGCTCCAGTTGGTTGAGCGTCTGGCTTTGGCTCAGATCATGATCTCACAGTTCGTGGGTTTGAGCCCCACATCAGGCTCTGTGCTGACAGCTTGGGGCCTGGAGCCTGCTTCCGATTCTGTGTCTCCCTCTCTCTCTGCCCCTTTCCTGCTTATGCTGTCTCTCTCAGTCTCTCAAAATATTAATTTTTAATTAATAAAATGTTAAAAAAAATTTTTTTAAAGGCAGACCTGTCTCAAGTTAATCAGTTGTAATATAGAAATATAGCAATGCTAGTCTTGGGGGGTTTTTTATATCCTCCTTCTTTACCTTTTTATCCCTTTCAGGTTCGATTTGCTGCTCTGAATATGGTGTTAGCACTGGCTGAAAAACTAAAGGAGAATTATCTTGTCTTGCTACCAGAGTCCATTCCTTTCTTAGCGGAATTGATGGAAGGTAATCCCTAAACCACTAAGAAATAATAACCGTAAAATTCGGTGAAAATGTGCCCAGTGGTCCTGGGCGTTGGGACAGAACCGCGTCCTCCGCCCGCTGCACGTGGCACACCGCGGACAGGGCAGACCTCCCATGTTGAGTAGGGCTGGGTGCCCAGCCACGGTCATTTGAAACTTGTTTACAGGGTAGTCGCCACTACATTTCCTTTTGTGTTTATGATGGAAAAAAAACTATCTAATACCGTTTCATATTAACCTCGTACATTTATAGGGTTGAGTATTTTGGCCTGCAGACATAGGGTTCATCAGAATGTCTGGTGCTAGTAAGACTGCAGTAGAATAGCTGCCTGTTAGTACTGGCCAACCTTTCCCCCATGCCCTCCCAGAGGATCGCTTTCAGTTCTCACATGTGTGTGCCTTTCTCCCTGTTTTATAAAGGAAGAAATGAGAGGCTTTGAAAGGATTAATTTGATAAAAGTGTGGCAGGTAGAACTGGGGTTTAGGGCCAGGTTTGCGCAGTTCTGGGTGCAGCGAAGGCCCTGCTGCCACACCACCCGAGAGAGAGCGGTGCACGTCCCAGTGAGCAGGGGTGAGGGGGCCAGGAGCCCAGTGAAAGTGCGCGCACCGCTGCACTTGTGTCCTGGGGCAGGGGCACCAGGGTGCAGGATGTCCACTCTTGCAGGGGCTCCCTCTCCCTCATCTTCACGTCTGAGACCAGGAAGGGGGGCTGCGAGGAGGGTGCCATGCTTTCTGCTTCACCCACGGGTTTCATTTCCCTCTTTGGACTGAATGATGCAAGGTGTGAGAACTGGACTACGGATAACGAGGCGGGTTTCATTTTTGTTTAGACGAATGTGAAGAAGTGGAGCGTCAGTGCCAGAGGACCGTCCAGCAGCTGGAGGCCATCCTGGGGGAGCCGCTGCAGAGCTACTTCTAAAACTCCGCGTTTTGGGACTTTCTTACTCTCTTCAGAGGTCGGACTTATTCTTAACTTTTATTTGTGGGCGTCTGGCACCATATTACTTTTGGTGCCCTCACACCCGCACGGACTTCTGTGCGCATGCGCTGCTCTCCCGCCCCTTGTATGGAACCAGGAAGAGTAAACGATACCTATTTTTATACAGACTGCTGTTTGTCTATGCATTTGTCATAGTCTTTTCTGACCGATGGTATTTATACCAGACCTGTTTAATGTTAGCACTCAAAGGTAGAGGCACCTCATTTTTAGACCATTAAAGCCTTGTCCCGTCTAGGGAGGTCTTACATACGTACATGGTATCCATGTCAGATTTTACTCGGCAGGGAAGGGACAGTTACTCAGCAACAATGCTTTGGTCTGTGAAGCTATTTGGAATACTTTTCATTTAGGGTAGATGATACTTGAGCCAAAATTTCTGTGCGTGGCCTCAGAGGGAATTAGTTCTGGAGTGCATTTTCCACTTAGGACTAGGACTGTCTTCTGTACCCTTCTGTCTTTGGTGGGGGCAGATCCCACAGCCCGAAAAGGCCCAGTGCGGGGCTTGAACTCACAAATGGTGAAAGTGAAGGCTCAAATAAAATAAATAAAATGCCTTCAATAAAGGCAGATTTGTTTAATTTGTGCCTTAATAAAATGAAAGCATCTAAAAACTGTCCCATAGAATGTTTAGAAATGTTTGAAAGCCTTTGTTCTAATTTAGTACAGAAATTTCGTGCAGAATCGTGACAAAGAAGCAAAAGGCTGAATTGCAGCTACAGAGCTAGAGCTTGCTAGGAATGTGTGCTCCCCTTTAAGAAATGTTTTAAAGATTCATTGGGAAATACTCATAGCCTCTTTTCAAAACATATCTTAATACTTTGTATTTTTCCTGTCAAAGAATCAGTCTTATGTCTTAGTAATACCTCCATGTAAAACGAAAGTGAAAACCCAGCATGTTTTAAGAATTAGAGGAAGCAGCGTATGCGGGCTTTTCTCCAGAGTGGCCTGCAGCCTCCATCTCCGTCACACCCTCTGATGCTCTCTATGGAGGAAAAGAAAAACCACACCCTGGGGGACTCCTTATCCGGACCCCATCCACCCCCATCAGCTTGGCAAGATGTAGCGTGATAAATTAACATGAAGAGGAAAGAGTTATATGCCAGAATCTTCTACACTGAGTACTGTTAAAACCTAGATTGGTAGTAGTAGTCTTTTCAGTATATGGGTACAAATAAAATCTAACCAAAACCTGTAAAGAGTATATTCCTAGATCCTGGCAGTGTGTTCAGCCCAGCAATTTTCATGAGAAAATGATCAGACTGATTAAGCTTTTTTACCTCCCCACTTCCAAGCCTTTGGAATTTCCTGTGACAAGATCTGGCCTGTAAGAATTCTACAAAGAACTTCTGCCAACTCGCTTCAAAGAAAAATAAAAAACATTACAGAAATGCAACAGTTTAACTTGCTGATACAGGTTTGTTTTTAATCACTTAAAGTAGAACAATGTTTTGCTCTCGCTTGTGATTGACGAGGGACTACTCTTCAGAAGCGCAGTGAGGGCAGGGGTTGGCGTGCCCACAAGCCACAGATTTCTATACTGCCACTCTCTACCCCATTGGTCTCGGTGTATTTTATGAACAGTCATGAAATCTAATCTTGACAGTTGCTTTGTTACACCCATTAACAGTTTACAAATCACAATCATCTATCTTAAACTTTATACTCGAGTGTGTGTAGACCTCTGATTCCCCCAAAGTGCGAGGGCTGTAAGCATTTACTGGTACAGACATACGGGGCCTTGAGATTGACATCAAGTTAATTTTCATGCCATTTGTTTTTGTTTCACTGTTTTTTGACTTCATCTTTGTGCGGTGTCCAGATTTCATCATGTTTATTATTTGGCAATGCTTACAGCTCATAGAGCTAGATATTTATCAATCATGTTAAAGAAAACTGCCAGATGTAAGGACAACATCAATTCCTTCAGTTATGGGATATGATCGAACTCTGGTTATGGAAGCAATCACTGGAATAGGAATAGTGTCTTGGAAATTTAATGTCTAAGTGACTTAATAACCGAGTAATTCTTTGCAGTCTCTGGCTACTGCATACAGGTAATGCCTACAGAAAAAACGGTGGCACGATGACAGCCCAGAAAATTCTGAGCTCAAGAGAACAGGGAACAGCGGTATTATGTTCCACTGTATACACAGATCCCCAGCTTCTGGTGCAGCACTGGCAGAAAATAAGTACTCAACATGTGTTAGCTACTGTATTACTAGATACTTGTTGAATCTGAATCACATTAAAAATGGAGGCCGGGGTGGGGGAGAGAACAGAAACGGCTATAAGTTGCTGTTGCCTTGAATTTCCTTACTCTCTGGCTAGACAGAGCCACAGCGCATGGCAAGACTCAGAACACCTCGGAGGACTTTGTTATGCAAGCTCATTTTAACAATATATAAAAACAATATAATGATAGTGAGATGCACTTTAACAAGGCCAGTGGTACATAAGCCATTTTGTATTTGTTTTTGTAGCAAGCATGTCAGCTACCAACTTCTGACTTCCAGTAAGTGAATATCTCCGTCGATTTCCAGCGTGTCAATATTGCTAAGCTCTTTAAATCTGTGCTTGTACTCCAGGCTGTGCACACCATTTACGGCAACCTTGAATTCTCTAACGTCACAGTAAATTATCATCTGGAAGGAAAGTACACACATTAGTGGCTCCCCTGGATTTAGAAAGTTCTCCCAGCCTACTGCTGTTAACGTCCCTTCTTAGTAAGATTCTAACTAAAGTGTATCTGGCAGTGCCTCCTGCCTTGTCCCACTTGGGGAAGGGACTCAGCAGGCTGAGCATGCTTGCAGCCTCACACCGGCCCCAGGGCCCAGGGCCTGCCTTCTCAGCTCACTCCCTCTGCTGTACCCTCTCCAGCCCCCGCTCCCAGCCAGTGGGAAGTTGTCCCCGCCGCCCCCTCCCATGTCTGGGACCTATAATGATGCAGGACACTGCTGCCATCTTGAGCCTCACAGAGGCGCTGACTGCAACTAACAGGCTAGAAACCAAGGGGCCTGGATCATGACTTTTCGGCCTTAAACCCTAGGGTCTTAGGCAAATCCCACAATTGAGTCTTTCTAAAGTTTTAGGGCACATCCTGGGACTGCGTGGCTGCGTGGCCACCCTCACTCCACCCCAGCCCAGCGTGGTCTCCCATCTGCCTCCGTGCTCAGGATTCCGTGGATCTGTGGAGCAACTGGCATTCTGGCAGAGCGAGTTCACATCCACGGCTGGTGTCAGCCTTCTGTGTGAGCCTTGCAGAGCTGTCTCTAACCCTCAAAGCCGTGAAAACAAAACACCACAATCCTTTCAAATCACTTTTACACATCAGCCTCATGCTTGTGAGCCCGCTGCCAACTGCCGGTCTGGCAGGCACACTGCCCTGTGCGCTCCAGCCACCCTGACAGGCCTGGGCCGGTGGGCCTGCCCCCAAGGCCTCAAAGGGCAGAGGAGAGAGCTCCCAGAGGCCATGCTGAGGCCGAGACAGGGTCATCTGTTCTTGTGCTCTGACTGGTGATAAATGGCTGTTGGGGGCAAGTCCCGGGATAAAAGAGATGAAGGGCAGAAACAGAAGCTCTAGGTCTACAGAGAGAATTGAGGAAAATATCGATAATTTGGGATTATGTTATTCTCTCAACAGTGGTGGAAATCCCAGTTTGAACCAGGCATACAGGACCTTTGCTAAGGTACATTTAACAAAAATCTCTAGAGAGCACAAAACACAGCCTCCCACCAAGGAGGGAAGACAAGCGGGCACGAGGGGAGGCGTGGGAAGGCCCGTCAGGCACCCGCACAGCGTGACAGCCAGCACGGTGGCCCGGAACGCACTGTGCTGAGCAGACGCTATGCTGCATGCAAGTCAGCGCCACGCCGTCCTCACGGCCGTCTAATGCTACAGAACGGCTCACAAGAACATGGTGTCATTTAAAAAACTCACAGATGAAATTACAAGACAAAGATTTTTTAAAAGACTCCTAGCTGGAACTAATGAATCTGAAACAACAGGGAACAGAAGATGACTGGTTAAAATCAAAGTAATGGCATAATGGGAAAATCCAAGGATCTCAATAAAAGCATATTAAAGGCAGGAAATGGAAGCAGAGATTAAAAATAATCCAACCTAAGGTAATGGCTATTCCTGAGGTAGAAAACTAATATACAGGCAACAATTTTAAAGGAATTACTGTCCTTTTCCATTCTAATACAGTAGCAAACATAAGACCCACATCAAAAAGCAAGTTAGTCACTGGTTTCCTGTCACCAGCCACAAGGATCCACTTCCTTCTGGAGCAGTCACTTCTGTCTCCCTCCAGTGAGCCCGAAGTCCCCTCTCATACCTGGACTCTTGCCAAGCCAACAAGCCCGTGTGCCGCCCTCCCCACCTCGAGTGACTTGTTCAAATCATCCCCTCCATCTGGAAAACCCACCTTTAACTGCACCCTCCTGCATGCCTCTGCCTTCCAAACCTGTATCCACAACTTCCGGGGACCCTCCTATGACTCGGTCACATCTGTCCCTCCACACACTGGAACTCAGGAATACCCATGCATGTCCAGTGCTGTCTTCTATGCAGCCTTGATGTTCCTGCTTCTAACAGCTGGTTTTGATGAGTGCTCGGGAACTCAACAGAATGGTCCAGACCATGTGACAGTTTTAAAAAGTAGAAGCAGGACCCTAAATCAGTGATCCTAAATGACCAGGAGGCAGTGCGTCACCTCAAGTAGTGAGTGACCCTAGCCAACCACCCAGCGTCCACATCCAGGAAACTGCAGTCTATGCTCAGCATCTAGAAACACCTTCGGAAAGGCTGTGTTACCATAGTTTTCACACAGTTGGGAGACTCGAGGACCAAAGGTCTTCAAGTCACACGACATGAGGGGCCCTAAAAAAGTTACCTGACCTTCGAGTTGCAGGGTCTAAACATCTCTTTCCTTGAACATACACAAACAGGACAAACTCCCTGGACTGCCACCGAATGCTATCTGTAACCAAGATGGAAGTGACAGAGAGTGCAGGCAGGTTTATGGTTCCTGTGTGCCCGTGTTCACAGGGGAGTATCCTAAACACGTTTCTCCAGGCCGGAGGCACGGCTCCTGTTGAAATTCCTATGAACTAATATGGGGCCACACAAAACAAATTCCAGTGCAAACAACATGGTATTCTGCTGGCTGTGCCATTCAGACAAATTTGGATGCCCCTTTATAATACAGACAGTCTCCAAATAAGAACCACATGCTATGTCCACATATTAAGCTAGGACTTGATGTAATTAGACCATTTATCCCACCCCGCCTCCCAGGATTCTGTTTCCTGTCCCATAAGATTATCTTACCTCGAAGTACATCCCAGGGCTAAATGGGAAACAGGTAATATTTCTCTCTTCTTCTCCCCAGGACTCCTGAAGAAAAGAGTTTCTTACAAATGCTTTAATATTCAGGCGTGGGTTCAAGTGGAGAGCAATATCCTTGGATTTTCCTGATATTAAGTCAACATTAAAGCTTTTGAGAGAATAGAAAAAACTAATTAACCAAGTAGAAGTGCAGTGTATGCCATTTTAACAATCAGAACTGGACTCTGATCACAACTACACAAAACACACTTATGCACAGGGACGCAGATGAAGGTAAAGTTTTAAATTCAGTCAGCACTCCACTAATGTAAGTACATTCTTTGCAAGATAAGAATATAAAAATTGGATGGTTTTTTAGCCTCCGGGTTGAGGCCACAGGTCTGGTTGGGAAGCAGCTGAAGCCCAAGGAAACGACATGCCTGTTACTTCAGGCTGCACGGGAGGGCTCCTCGCACGTGTGCTGTTCTTGGAAGTGTAGTACTTTCTAGGAAGTCCCTAATTTCAAGCTTTCAGAAGTCTGAACATCTCTAGGAAAGGTGGCTAGGTCACAGGACCCGAGGGGCCCTAACCAAAGTTACCTGACCTCACGGCTGCCCTGAAGTTCTAAAAGGCTAGGTTGTGGGGGTGGGGGGGGGTGCCTCATGGACAATATGCCACCCTCTTGTCTGGCCACAAAAAAAGCCTAGCTTAGAACACTGGGATCGAGTCCTGGCTCTGCCCCCAACCAGCCGCAGGCAGTCTGGTCAGCAGTGTGACTTGGAAGCCCTTCCTCTGATGGTCTCACCTCTCAGGTGAGGACCGGGACCCGGCTCCCGCCCGTGTCTCACAACACTGTTCAGGGTTTAAGGCAATGAGAGACACAGACGCAGACGCAAAGTATTCATGCTATCACTGGTGACACCAGTACTGACCCTTTGGCATTTGTATTCACTTCTCCTTTAACCACAACAGTTCGTCCAGGGCCCATCGAGGTGTTCAACCTTGCAACGAATGGCAGAGTCTGGAAAGAAACCACAGTCAGCACCAGGAAGCCTGCAGAGAGGGGTCTCAAGGGACACCTGTCCGAAGACACTTGTTAATGTTTAAAGGCTATGACCCTGTAAGACCCCTGCAGTCGGCACTGCATGGCTCAACAGAGACTCGCTGAAAGCGGTTCTGGAACGTGGGACCTGCCTGCACTGGGACCTGAGGCAGGGCCATGCGTCCTGCCTGGGGGAGGGGCGGCAGGGAAACACTGCCGCTCAGAGACTCCGCGCCCTCCACGCCCGGCCCACTCCTCTCTGTCCAGGAGCAGCACAGAAATGCAAAGTGGCTCCTGTGGGCTTCTACTGAGGGTGGAAGTTACATACACCAGCTAATTAAAACTTAATTTGTTATACAGTTTAAATAAAATTTTTGGCTCTTCAAACCTTTGACAAACAGATGGTAGGTAGTATTTTGGCGCAAGTCAAACTGTGATTGGCAGCCGAACCTTTGCTCTCGGTGTAGACAGTTCTGGGTATGATTTTACAAATGTCTCCTTCTCTATTACTAGGCTGTTGGGGAAACAGTTCTGCAATAAGGTATGGAAAAAATGAAGCTGGCTTCCAAGGTTTAAACTGTTCATTTCCTGGGCAATTTTATAAAACATTCCATATATTATAAACTAGGCAAAAATACTTACAAACTGTGATGTGCCAGACTTTTGTACCTATTGGAAGAGAAAGTCAAAATGAAGACATTTGAAAGGGAAAAATTTGGTAACACAAGCAGTCCGATCCTACTGGTTGAAATGGCCGGAGCCCACTCAGCCCTGGACGTGACACACAGACGACTACGCTTTCTGATGGGTATAGCACGGGGCTGTGAAGGGCGCTCAGGCTGGGAGCCCGGCCCGCTAGTCCGGTGGTCCTAGGACCACACATGAACTTCACACACGTGTTACTTGTTCTTTCCAAGGGGCTCCCAAAATGCTGAGATTATATTCTATGAGGTCACATGCTGTGACATCATTAAGACGTACATTTTTCCATTAATAACAAAGATAATGTGTAGACTGTACTTATCCCTACAGGGGAGAAGATACATGTGGAAGTTCATTTCCCAGTGCACGGACTGTTCAATATTTATAAATACTGAGTGACCATTTACTCAACAGTGAGAGTGAGAGGTTTTTTTTTTACATAAGAACGGTGGGTAGTGGTAGCTCAAGCCTCTGCAAAACGTCCAGTCCCTGGTCGACAGAAGTAGATGCCTTAGTTTTCAAATGATTACTTCCACCCTCTAGATATTAGTAACAAATTTTCACATTAAAAACATAAGTTTTAAAAACGCAGCCTGCTTGCCACCCAATTTACTTGGCAACTAAAAGAACATTTTTAAACTGGTGGTTATTTAAAAGATTGAATATTTACATTTTCTTTACTTATCTCTGTCAGTTCCAGAGTAGACGTCTGGGTACTTCTTAAATCCTGAAGATAAGATTAATTTTTAATATCCATCAGAATTCTAAATATAACCTCCCTGACATCTCAAAAATAATTACCAATAGTGTTAAACATAAACATATGCTTGAAAATCATGATCTAAAAACGCACTTTACATTAGGCTCCTCTCCCCCCATATCAGATGGGCAGACATCAAAGAGACCAAGGACGAGTATCAAGAAGAAGGGGACACGTGGGCACACTGCTGGACTCTGAAGGGCAAGCCCGTGGGATCTGTCATAACTTAAAATGCAAATACCCTCTCAAGACATTCCACTTCTAGGAAGCGACCCCAGGAGGAATCCTCCACTGTACTCCTGCGTCAGGGGATGAGCCCCTGTTCCAGAGGGTTCTGTTCTGTCATTACCGTTGGGGGGGGGAGGGTGTGGGTGTGTGGTTGTTAGAACCATACTAGATTTAAGATCCTACAGACATTAGAGCGCCGGCCAATGGCTGGCCCACTACTAGTCTGTAAGAGTTGTTCCCAAGAAATTAATATACTAATGATGGAGACATTTACAGTATTTGTATCTTCATGGAAGATGTTAAAGATATTTCCTACCGTTTCATCAGAAAACATCATCAAAGAAGACTCCAAGCTATGGAAGGGTACTCACCGAGCTGAAG
Source organism: Suricata suricatta (assembly GCF_006229205.1). Taxonomy (NCBI): domain Eukaryota; kingdom Metazoa; phylum Chordata; class Mammalia; order Carnivora; family Herpestidae; genus Suricata; species Suricata suricatta. The sequence continues at coordinate 109,583,169 of NC_043701.1, read as the reverse complement.
TTAAAACCAACTGAGTGGATATTCACTTTGCCATAAATGCCCAGAGTGTCTATCTTCTCTGGGCTAATCCTGTGGGCATAGAGCAGGATATGTTTCCCATTTACAGCCACCTAAATGGACACAGAACACCCCACCACCCCCAGAAAAAAAGTTAATAAATATATTAATGTATCCAAACTTAAATCCTGTTCTCGGGTTTCATTTTATACTTTTCCTCACAGGTCTGCATATTATACAGCTGATCAAACTGTGACTGAAAGCATCCATCACACTAGCAGTGGTCCTGAACTCCCTTTGAGCTCTGATCTGATTAGTCACCACGGACCCTCTCCCTCCACACAAATCAGGCATTCATGAATATATTACACATGCGTGTGTGTGCTACGCATGTGCATGAGGCCTCCTAGTTCAGTGGTCCCCCGGATGCCCTCGGCCTGTGAAGTCAGGGTAGAATCTGCCCAACAAGCCTGCCCACGTGCTGTCCTTGGGGACCACAGTCTAAGGAAGATGACCCTGCACGTGGAAGGCATTCAGTAAGTATTATTGAATCCTGAATGCACGGACACGGGCAAGCTACTCAATTTATCTGCAATTCCTGCTTAAGGCTGGACAAAGCTCTCTCTGAAGAAAGGGCTGCCGTTGTGAGGAGACGGTACAGTCACTCCTGTGAGTGTCTGCAGCACAGTGCCTGACAGCAGGGACCCACTCCCTGCCCCTCCCTCCCAAGTAGGCAAAGTCAGGAAAACACAGGATACAAAAGATCCCAGACCTCAAGGAGCTTCACACCCCTTGGCACGTAAAACACAGGAAGACGAACAACAGCAAGGAACCAGTTCCGAGGACTGCAGATGCAGTGCCCACGGGGCCGGGGAGGGAAGGACGAGTAGAGTCCGCACCGAGACACATCTTCAGGCTAAGCTGTGCGGATCTCTAGTCTGGGGGGCTCGAGGCTCTGCGGGGCTCGCAGGCAGGTGCATCCAAAGCTCCGGGGGCCCCCCTACCTCACGCATATGCACTATACACTCTAGGTCCAGACCGCTCCATGAAGCCAGTGGCGGGATTTCTAAGAACTCTAGGTCTAGAGTCTCACGATCCTAAAGAACTTGTGGCAGGATTCCCCATCACTCTGTTCGTTTCAGATTCCCAACCGCCCTGGTGACTGTGACCACAACTGACTAACCCACAATTCATGCAGCTCTGTGCCAATTCAGAAGCAAGCTCGGCTGTGCAGCCGAAATGCCATAAACAAAAAGGTCTGGAGGCCCTGGACCCCCAACTCTGGATGCCACAGGAGGGGCAGATAGAAGCTGCACCCCACCTCACATTTAGGTGCTCGCCTGGCCCCTACTTTAGGGCGAGATGCTAAAGCCACTCTCTGGACTTAAATAATGTAAGGGCAGGGGCGCCAACACACAAAGCTGCTCTGGACGCTGCTTCTCACCCACGAGGATTACACCTTCATTCTCTCAAACTCACCTGGAATTTGTCTTTCAACACCATAATCACAATTTCAAAAGATTTTTCCTTTTTGAAAGGCGTGTCGTAGGTGATCTCTTCCCAGCCCCATTTTTCATTTTTCAGAGTATTGCAGACGATGCAGTTGGACCTCTTGAAGCGTGGATTGAAATGAAAGGCCACGTCGGCGCGGGGCTTCACGCTGCTGCCGCACTGCAGGTCCACCTGGAATCTGCGAAGCGAGGAGGGAGGGTCATGGGCGCCCAGGGACGGTGCCAGCGGGCCCTCGGGGGCAGGCTGCAGGTGGAGGTCTGGCGAGCTGAGTGACCCAAGACTGACCCCCATGCACCCACCCAGGTATCCAAAACGTGGACGTGCAGGCTGGGTTTCTAGCTGCCGGGAGCCAGGAGAAAAAGGACCTCGCCCTGGGGACAGCTGAACAGTGACCTGGTAAGCCTGCTTCTCTAGACTATGGAGTTGCCTAGAAATGTCTGCGCTTTTCTCCTTCCGTCTGCACTTTCACTTACTTAAACCACTGTCATCCGGGCATCAGCCACAGAGAGCTAGTACCACCTAGTCTGCCACGTGTGCCCAAAGCAAGCCCAAAACTGATCTTCAGAGCTGCTGTGGAGGTGTTAGACTGTGACCAGACCTCGTCCCTGGCCCCCAACCACAGTTCCTGTGTATCTAATCATATTCCAATCAGACTTCGAACAATAAAAAAAAACAAAGTTTTTCCATTTCAGTCATTCATCCCAGTCTCCTCGGCACCTGGGCCCCAGCTACTGACAAAAGCAAAACCACGCCTTGGAGTATCAAAACGGTCTCCCCCACATCAGCTTTGGCGGCTGTTCCACGATCAAAAAAGAGTTTAGTCACCTTTTCCCATCTGACACAATTTTACCTGTCCGAGTCACAAGGAACATGCCCACGGATCACAATCAAGGTTCCAGGCTCCAGCTGCTCAGGAATCGTCCCGACATAGGGGATGACCTAGGAAAACGGATTTTAACAAATGTACCTTTACATGAGCAAAACAGAAACACTACATTTTGAAAGGCTGCATATTAATCTGCTCAGAATCTAGCAATTTCCAAATCACTCTTCAAACAGCTGAGACAGTGACAGTATCTGTAAACCTGAATTATTTGGAAAAAGACACAGCTAAAGTTCACAGAACGATTTATTTGGCTGGAGGCTTTGTGAAATAAAAACACTTAAGAGGAAAATTATGATCATAGAAACAGGTTGCTGGAAGTCATGTCCCCATCCCCCTCCCCTTTCCCTAACATTCCACAGACCACCCGGCAGCAGGCCCCAAGCCCACACTGATGGAGACCATGGCACTCGCTGGCCGCTTGCAGAGTGGCACCAGGTGAACCCCTCCCCCGTGCCTGGGATGGGGGTGTCTAGTCCCTGCCAGGCTTCCAGATGGCAGCTCACCAGCGTTGCTGGAAACCAGACTTCAGGGATGACCCTGGGCACCTGTGCTCTGTCCAGACACAGCGCCACCCTGACCTGGCCTGGTCCCGGCCACGGGCTTGGGTTCCGACATAGTATCCAGGTCTTCTCTTGCCCCCTCATCACCCTTACCCCCACCTTTTAGTCTGGGGCCGGACACATGATCATATCTTGTCACTCCCCTTCCCCAGGGGTGACCCCACCATGCTCCCCATCCACTGGCTGTACCGGCTGCATCACAACCCCACCCTCTTCTGCTGGGGAGCATCTGAGCAAGCCATGCAGGCCAGACCACATCATGCCCCCGCCAAGTTCACCGGAGCCATGACACATATGCTAAAACCTCTCTAAGGCAGCTGGCTGCCAAGAACCAAGGCCTAAATCACGAGCGGGCATATCCAAGTAGTTGTGGATTGTTGCTCCGGAGCTGAAAATCTCGCCTTTCCCGGACTCCACGGGCCATCTGACGTGGTCCCTGAGGGTCCCTCATGGCATGTTATACTCCAACCAGACTGTGGCCACATGGGGCAGGCCCGGGGCGGCACCTTTGCCTCCCAGGACCAATCAGATGACTGGGGATGACACGGGGGAGGAGCGCGCTCCACCAGCCCGGTGTTGGGGTCTGGCAGCCTCACGTGCAGAGCCAGTGATGCAGGCTGTGGCCTTAACCAGCAAGCTGAGAGATCAACGAAAACCAGAGTCCCCAAGGGCGACCAGTGTCTGGCGTTGAGGCACATGCTGAGGGCCGGGTGGGTGACAGGAGCAAGGCCCGACACACTGGAGACCACACCACAGATGTGCAGGACGTGTGTGCGGCCGCACGTCAGGTCGTGGGTTTGCTGTGTAGAGACTATGGAAGGAATCCCACACTCATCTACTGGCCACAGCGATTCCTAGGGTGGCGGGCGGCATCTTCCACAGAGTGAGTCTCTTACTAAACTGAGAACCATCTTTGTAACTTCAAGCTTTATCCGTATTCAAATTCTACTTATGCAGAATATTTAATAATGCTAAAATGGTAGAGACAATATTAGTGAGAAAAGAGCCTACAAAACTATACAGTTTGATCCCAACTAAGTTAATAATAAACATTAATAAAAGAAATAAGCCAAAAATGTTAACCATAGTTTTCTTGAGGGACAGGATTTATTTTTGTCATGTATTTTTCTATTTTCCAGATTGCTGTAATAAGTGTTTATATTTTTATGACAAGTTTCTATTATATGGTTAATTTTAGGGTTGGAAAGAGTTGAGAGCAATAATCTATTCCCATCACTGCTAAGAAGTTCTTCGCAACCATTACTAATAGCGAGTAATGATTAGACTATTCAAACCCAGACTGAGAAACAACAGCACTGAGCAGTTTAATCAGCGGCTGTTTTCGGCATCTGGATGAACGCTTTGGGAGAGCACCCCAAGCGAGGAACTCTCAAGAGGCTTGGCCCACGTGACCCCAAGGCCCTGCAGCCCACACTGAACTCAAACTCTTTGCTCCTGTGAAAAGCAGAAGGGTATTATTTTGTGGGCAGTGTCAAGCTTTGATGCTTCACCAATAATTTATGTAAAAAAAATACAGTTATAAGCACACTGGAGACAATACCATAAGCTTAAGCTCCACTAATTAGGTTTAATGTTTTCTCCCAAAACATCCTAGCTGACTCATACCGCTTTGCCTTTTTTAGAATTACTTAGTCAGTGTCTGCTCCACACAAAGGTCTCACGTAGGTGGGCTCCGGCTAGAAAGAAGCACGACAGCCCCTCCACGAGGAGCTCCTAGGACAGCTGGGGAGACGTCAGGTACCCGTGGAAGAAGTGGAGTAGAAACTGACACTGTGGCTGTTCAGAATGTCTCCTACCACGTCTGGAAAATCCTCTCTACCCGGTGAACATTCGACTTCATCTGACTGCAGCGAGCGGCAAGGGTGTACGAGGAACGTCGGGCACTCAGAGCCCCAGCTCAGACTCATTAAAGCCAGCGCCAAGAAGCCAGAACCTGGCAGTATTTGCTCTGCGGCGGGGCGGCGGCTATGCGCAGGCGCAAAGGCGGCACCGGCCGTGCTGCCAGCACCATCTGTGTCCGGTGCCAGCACCAGAGGTCTCGGCGGGAACGTTACAGCAGGACTTTGGACATTGTCTGTGCCAAGGACTTGCCAAGTCTGGTCCTTCAAACCTGCTAGAGATGCGGAGGACTATGTAGTATCCCTTAATAAATCATACCTTAATAAATTAATAATCTCTGCCTAGAGACTGGCTTTTATGCTTTCAACTACAAACCGCGTCTAACTCAACGGCTTAAAATATGGGGCAGGACGTCAGTGGCAAATCAGTGCTTCAGAAAAATGTATAAAGAATTCCGAGCTGCCCAGAGACACTTTATGGCAGAGGTGTGACTGGAGCTGGGAGCTTAGAGAGGAGGAGAAAGCCAGTTCAGGTAGAAAGGTCCATTTACAAAAGCAGAGAGGCAGGAAAAGATAAAGCATGTCTGGTAGAGACGAAGCAGTAAGAAAGCAGTACCAGCCAGGGTCAGATTTTAGAGTGATACAATGAGGGGCACTCTCTCTCTCTCTCTCTCTCTCTCTCTCCCCCTCCCTCATGCACACTCTAAACACACAAAAAGTTTTTAAGTATGTTAAAAAGGATGATATACTGAAAATGGGGTTTGGAAATGGGGTAATATATGCCGGAGGGCAAGGGATTATCTGGGAGGCTGGCTACTTGCAGGAAGGCGGGCACAGGGAGAAGGCAATAAAATCCAGGCTGATGGCAGCAGACACTGGGTGCAGGGAGAGGAAGAGGCAGGTACAACAAGTATTTCAAAGGAAACCGTCTCCATCAGGCCACCAACTAAAACGGTGAAACTGGGGAGGAAACAGAATCAGAAGGAAGACGAGGAGGTTAGTTTTGAACACTTTCCATGCGATGGGTTGGCAGGACATCTAAGAGCTAACTGAAAGGAGGAGGAGATTCAGCACCGCACATTAAGTGAACCGCCAGAACCCATGCTCTAAAGTCGGAGCAGAGATGATTATAAAGATATCAAGGCAGATGAACTGAGAGGAAGGAAAAGTCAGGGGCAAAGCCTGGATGGGTTTGTAAAAAGGAGTGCACAGAAAAGGGAACAAAGCAGAACTGACTGCTGTCATTGAAAGGTAGCCTCCTTATGAGATTGGCCCTTGGCTGGTGTCTAGGAACTTGGGGACAGCACCCACCACCCACACGGAGAAGGGCGGTCTCCTGTACCCAAACTCTGTGCAAACAATATGGTTTATCCTGAACACCGGCTCTCCTTCCAGCAGTCTGGAATTTCGGTGTGTGCTGGCAGAAGCAGCCTGCAAGACCCACCCCAGACACAGTCTCTGGGGCAGTGAGTTTCTGATGAGCTTCCCCTGCAGGCAACGTTTCACATGCACTGTGACAGCTGGCTGGCCAGGGATTTAAGTACATCTGGGTGAACTCTACTGAGAGAGGCCCCGTGGGACCCTGGTCCCCCTTAGACTTCGCCCAAGGTGCCTTTCCGTTGGTGATTTTGCTATCATATCAATGTAATAAGTCACAGCCGTGAGTATGGCCGTGCTGGTGAAGTATCACAACTGGGTGTGTGTGTTGGAGCCCTCAATCCATGTAGGCAATGAGAAGAGAAAGGAGAGCATGGTCAGGGTTGGAGAGTCATATCAAGGAAGCCATTTCAATATGGGAAGACTGTCAATATCTTTAATATGGAAAAATAAGATTAAAAAAAGATTAAAAAAAAGATTTAAAAAAAAGATTAAAAAAAGGGGCGCCTGGGTGGCTCAGTCGGTTAAGCATCCAACTTCGGCTCAGGTCAGGATCTTGCGGTTCGTGGGTTCGAACCCCGTGTCGGGCTCTGTGCCAACAGCTAGCTGGAGCCTGCCTTCAGATTCTGTATTTCCTTCTCTCTCTGACCCTTCCCTGCTCGCAGTCTCTCTCTATCTCTCAAAAATAAATAAAAAACATAAAAATAATAAAAATAAAAAGATAATAAAAATAAAAAAAGATAATAAAATGGAGATCATATCCTTTGGCCCAGTGATTCCACTTTTACAGATTTATCTATAACATACTAGCACATATGCTTAAAGACGCATATGAAGGTCATAGCACTGGATACAATCACAAAAGAAAACCATCCTTTAATGGAAACTGGCTAAAGAAGTTACAGTATATCCATACAATGGACCACTTATGCAGCCATGAAGAGAAGCCAGGAAGCTGTAAGTGTGCTGGTATTTCCAAAATGTATCAAGTGGAAAAAGGCTGCATATACAACAGTTTATATACAGGCATACGGGCTGTTTCCAGACCGCTTCAATAAAGTGAACACTGCAACAAAGCTATTCAGATAAATTTTTTGGTTTCCCAGTGCATAAAAAACTTGTTTGGGGGTATCTAGGTGGCTCAGTCAGTGAAACACCTGACTCTTGATTTCAGCTCAGGTAATGACCTTCCAGTTCATGGGTTTGAGCTCCACATCAGGCTCTGAGCTGACAGCATGGAGCCTGCTTGGGATTTTCTCTCATCTCCCTGCCCCTCCCCCTGCTTGTGTGTGCTTTCTCTCAAAATGGTTATGGTTACATTATACTGCAGTCTATTAAATATATAATAGCACTGTTATCTTTTTTAAAAAGTGCATTCCTTAATTTAAAAATATTGCTTAAAAAAAGAAAACCATCAATCTGAGCTTTTAGCAAGTTATAATCACTGATCACAATAAATATAATAATGAAAAAGTTTGAAATATTGCCAGAATTTCCAAACTGTGAAACAGAGACAAGAAGAGAGCAAAAGAGAGCAAATGTTGTTGGAAAAGCAGGGCTGCCACAGCCCTTGCTCTGGGCCAAGCCCTGGGTAAAACGAGGAATCCTGCCGTAGGACACAGATGTGTACAGGAACAGGATGGATGACGTCGACACACACCCGCACACTCGGACACTCACGCGTGTCCTCAGGAAGGGTCTACAATCCCTGTGAACATGAGTGCCCATGGGGCGCCGGGCAGAGGGCAATTTTACGTGTTAGTGAAACCCTCAAATACTGTATGCATTTTTACAAATGACTTATATATGACTTTATACCAACTCTCTTCAGATTTTAAAAATAATGATAGTAAAGGAGAAGCCACTGAGGTTTGACACGAAATGAAATTGTGAATGCAGATTCTCTTCAAACTATGCGGGGCTTGGCAGCAAGGAACAGCAGAAGTTAAAGAGCAGAAAGACACGGACAGAAATGGAAACCCACAAGAGGGGAGTGGATTCAGGGAGGAAGATGTGACTTTGGTTTTGAGCTCCTAAGTCTAAGAGCGGGAGCCTCAGGTAAAAGGCTGGATGGCGTATACACCATGTACACACTCAAAAGGTCTGACAGCCATCAGGAAAGACACAAAGAAAAGTGAGAGACACGACCAGTGAAGACAAGAAAAAAATTAAGAAAGAGTTTAAAAAAAAAAATCAGAGGGCAGATCCGTGGTGGCGACATCAAGTCAGCAGAAACAGATGCTGATGCTCTCAGGATTGGGACCAGGAAGGGAAGAACAAGAGAACAAAAGGCTGGAAGGGACCTCAGAGGTTAAAACAGATTTTACTCTTTAACTCTTTTGCTTGTGTTTTAAGATTAAATGGCAAGGGACAAAGGAGAAGAAAATGGGGAAGCGAGCTTCCTAAGGAGAGTGGAACGGTGAGCTTTCAGCACCAGGCAGAATGGACGGCTGAAAGTGGCTTATTAACTCCCAACAGCCTATCTAGTCGTTGCTAAAATAACTGCAATGTTAAGTTAATCGGGATGCTGTATAAGCTAGAAAAAACTACTTTCTTGCGTTATGGTTACTTTGTTAATGATCCAAGAAGAGTTGGAGCCGCGTGTGACTGCTCAGCGCTGGGAGTATTTAATAAGTGGAATTTAAAGACAAAGCACGATGTCATTCTTGCTATTAAGTCCCATCTTTCTACCGCTATCCTTTTCTGCCTGTGAAAACAGACTATAAAAAAAAAAGCTATCTGCCAGAATTATTTGCTTGGAACACTCTGTCACCATGAACTATGCTCAGAACAGCAGCAAGGCCTTCTGGGAGCTGGAGCTGCACTTCCTGCCCTGGGGCAGCACACTCCCCAGGCCCTGCCTCAGGAAATGAAGGTCAGCCTCATTTTGTTTCAACCCTAGAGCGGAGTGTGCTACCCCAGAGATTCAGGAATTGTCAGTGTGCTCGAAATCAAGATGCACAGGGCTTCTAACCTACAGAACTGTTTTCTGAGTAACAAGTAAGAAGTAAACTTATTCAAATGCATCCTCGCATGGAGGGCGGGGCTGAAGAGTGGGACCTGACCATCCCCTCCTCTGGCTGGGGGCGACACTACCTCAGGCACCCTTGACAGGCAGCTTTTTTTTTTTAATCCTGCAAAAAGTCAATCTACAACCTTGAGATTAACTCTAAGATACAGAAAAGCATTTTAAATGTCTCACTGACTTCAAATTCAGAAAGTCTTCCTTTTTAAAACAGTACTACTGAAGGCTCTTTCTTCTAAAACTGAGTTGTGCTTGATGTGATTGTACCTCATTCTGCACAATGACATCAAAGCTTAGGTTTTAAAAAAAAAGTTACAACTACAAAGTAAGTAACAGGAAAATGACTTGCTCGGGGCCATGCTTCAAGGACCCTCACCATCCCTCCCCTCTCTCCCCCAAGAGTCTCCGGGGGAGGCGGTTATAAAATAAAAAAAGCAGCAACTCTGTCTTAGACCTAAATTCAGGATCCAGCCTCATATATGTGGAAACTAGACACTTCTCAAGATTCTTAGTCGCCATATAAAACTAAAACCAGTTCATCACTTCCCAGGATGTACACTGACAGTTCCTACAACTGCAGTCCCTGGGGCCCTTGAGCCACGAGATCCTTAATTCCTCTCTTTCTCCATCTTGTCACTATCTTTTGACCTTTCCCCTGCTCAAGTACAAAGCACTATTTATCTGAAAGGCAAGGGAAAAGCTGAGACATTCACTTTTTGTGAATAGGGTCTAATTAAGAAAGAAAATTAAAAACTTTTAGAGCAACGAATCCATTTTCCTTTGAAAAATTATGTCTTGTGATGATTTTCCCAGGACCAAAGTCAGCTTCCCTCCATCATATCCCATGCTCTCCATTTGGAACATGTTACCACCCTGTCCGGTCACCGTGACTTTGTCCTCCGCTAGACCGAGCTCTGAGGGCCGTATCGTTTTTCAGTTAGCAAGCAGCACAGGCCCGATCACATCGTGGCAACTTCCCCCATGGTTACTGAATCTGACGGTCTCCCCTCCCCAGCAATGGATAATTACTATCCAATCTGCCCTACATCCTGCCACAGATAAAAAGTGATTTCAGAGGAATCAGTTACCGGGTTATAGATGACATTCTGCACACTGTTTAAGGACAACATCATTCTTTTCCACCTTATCGTTGATTGCAGTCTCTATCCTATGTATGATCTAAGGTTTTAAAGCACGTTTCATTTAAAGACTTCCCAGATTGAAATGGAGGAACTTGCCCTGTGAAAAATCAAAACAGAGAGAAAGAAATATTAGCATGCATCATTTTTCTCCATATCATACCTGTCTCTAAGTTTGTTATAAATTAGTTTACCGATATTTACCAAATAACACGTTGCTATTACAATCGAAGATCTGATTGCAATTCTTCCCTCGTGTACTTACACACCAAATAATTTGGGATTATCAGGGCAGGAAACAGTATAAAATATACATTAGTAAAGAAGAGGGTTAAAAAGGGCCACATGGGGGGCGCCTGGGTGGCTCAGTCGGTTGAGCGGCTGGCTTCGGCTCAGGTCAGATCTCACGTTTGTGGGTTCGAGCCCCGTGTCAGGCTCTGTGCTGACAGCAAGCTCAGAGCCTGGAGCCTGCTTCAGATTCTGTGTCTCCCTCTCTCTCTGCCCCTCCCCCTCTCATGCTCTATCTCTCTCTGTACCCAAAATAAATAAAACATTAAAAAAAAAATTTAAAAAAAAAAAGGGCCACATGGGAAGATCGTGAGCTCACCCCCTCCCATGGACACAACGACTCCACAACCACACAGGGATTACCTTCCTTTTGAAGGGACCTGGGAACTAGATGGACAGAGCCTCCGCAAGAGGAAGTAGAGATACAGCCTCACTAGTGGAAAAACCACACCCCGGGCCGTGGTATTCTACAGTCCAGACAGATCTCAAAGGTATGGACATTTTCCCGGAGGAGTGAGAGATTCAAGCTTACACCGGGCATCCCAGCCCTTCGGTCCTGCACAGATGACCCAGCCCCCAAAACAATTAATTGGCTTTCAGAACCAACAAGGAATCACCCATGAAAACTATAGAACTAGAGGGGAAGGAAACTGCATTCTGGAAGGGCCTGTGTGAAGACTCACTCAACCAGGAAACCAGTACAAAAAAACTCAGCACACAGACCAGAGGTGGAGACCCACTTATTAACCATGGAGCATCTGCTTGAGAGGCTGGGACCGTTGGGCCTCTCCCTGGGGACTGAGTCATTTTTGCTATCTCGTTCTGCCATGCTGATCTTGGTGCTGGAAGACACCATTTTGGAATCTGCTCTCTAGACTGCTAATGTCAGGGGGCACATGCTGCCAAGAGCCCCACACACAGTCCTGTGCATCTGCATGGCCCAATGATCCTGCCCACCAGAGCAACCTGAAGCAGGCCAGCCAGGCCCAACAGCCAGCGGGGCAGGAGGCAGAGCCCTGCCACAGGGGAGAGCCCTGGAGCAACTGGCCCCAGTGGCCAACAGGGAAGTGTGTCTGTGCCCCACAGGCCATCCACATAAAGCCATTCCTTCAAGACCAAGATCAGGAGACAGAGCTGAACCACCTAATACACAGAAACACAGAGTTAGGCAAAATGAGACAAAAACAATAGGTTTCAAACAAAAGAACAAGACAAAACTTCAGAAAAAGGACTAAACCAAACAGAGATAAGCAATCTACCCAATAAAGAGTTCAAAGCAATGGTCAAAAAGATGCTTACCAAACTAGGGAGAAGAGTGAATGGACACTGTGAGAACATCAGCAAAGAGAAAGTATAAGAAATTACCAAAAAAGAGACAGGAATCTAAAACATAATACGAAGAAGGTCATTAAATCACAACAGAAGAGAACAAGAGAACTACAAAATCAACCAGAAAACCATTAACAAAGTGGCAATAAATACATACCCGTCAATACTTACTTTAAAAGTAAATGGACTAAATGCTCATCAAAAGACTTAGGATGCCTTAATGGATTTCAAAACACACACACACACACACACACACACACACACACACACACACACACACACACACGGTAGAGGATTGTGGGAAGATGGTGGAGTAGGAGGACCCTAACTTCACCGTGTTCCTAGATAACACTCATATCAGCATAAAACAGAAAACGACCCAAAGGCAGAACAAACTCCACAACTAAATGAAGAAAAAAGAATGTGCCGAAGAGAGCAGGGAGGGTGGAGACACAGTGGGAAGCTAACAGACTGTCCCTGGAAGGGAGGAACCCGCAGGGGCCCAGATGGGAAACAGACTATGACACCAAGACGAATCCCTATACCACTTGGCTTTGAAAACCAGAGGGGCTAAATTTTGTGAGTTCATATCACCAGTGGGATTTAAACCTGGAATTTAAAAAATCTTGGCTATGGGAGAGCCAGGAGGACAGAAGAAGCTGAGTCCTTTACCTTAAAGAGACGGCTCAACAAAATGCCCAGGGAGGTACTGCCTAGAAGCAGCAATTTGAAAAGTGCCTGAGGCACCTGGGAGATTGATTTACTAATCACAGAGCATGTCCAGCAGCTGCAGGGATCACTGGGGTATTCTTCCAGGAGCCAAGCCCTTGGCGAGCACTATTTCCCTCTCCCCATGCCGCATAAACACACAGCCACCTTTGGGAACCAAAGCTGTGCTGACATTCACCGCCTAACCTGCTCCACTGCTTCAAGGAGTCTGCCCCTCTTAGCCAGGCCTGCCTCAGTTCTCCTGTAAGAAAACAGCAGCAGGCAGGCCTTGCTAACTAACACCACTGCCCCACCGCACCCCTCCAGCTCCCATGTGATGGGCACACCCCCTCCCATACACTCTTGGCTGGAGCCCATTCACACCAGGGCCACAAGCCTGGCCGTGCGCAAGCCACCCGGATGGGGGCCAGCACCACTCCAAAATGACGCCTGCCCTGGGAAGAGGGGACAATAACCACACACACCAGTCTGACTATGGCCCCAGCAGTGGGCTGGGGGCAGACATCTGTTCTGACTGCAGACCCCACCCACCGACTAAAGCTTCTCAGGGACACTACAGACAGAGCACCCTGAAGTTCGGAGCTACTACATCTCGGGCAAATGCCTGCTCTGACTCAACTCAGGCCCAAGACTGGTCCACTGACACCACAGGGACCAAACACTGTCCACAACAGGCAAAGGCAGCCACTGCAGATGAACGGACTGGAGTCAAAAGTGGCTCAGCCACAACAGCAGGGTGCATGCAACACACACAGGATACACCTCCAAGAACAGGAGACATGACACTGCAGGGCACTACTGAGCGCCTCTTCATAAAGCCATAATTTCCAAGAGCAGATGCAGGTAACTTTCCTAAAACAAAGAAATAGACACAGCGAGTGCAGGCACAGAGAGTTAGACAAAATGAGAAGGCAGATGAATATGTTCCAAACAGAAAGAATAGGAGAAAACCACAGCAAGAGACCTAAGCAAAAGGAAGATAAGTCATATGCCAGATAAAGGATGCAAAGTAATGGTCATAAAGTACACGCTGGACTTGAGGAAAAAAGTGGAGGAGTGAGACACTGAACAGAGATTAAAAAAAGAAGAACCAATCAAAGATGAGGAACACAAAAGATGAAATTAAAATATACTAATGGAATAAATAGCCGAGTACCATAGCAGAGGAATGAATCAATGACCCAGGGGAGAGAGTAATGGAAAGTAATCAAACTGAGGAGTTGAGAGAAAATAATAATGCAAAATGAGAACAGGGAACTCAGTGATTACATCAAGCTCAACATTCATATTATGGATCCTAGAAGGAGGAGAGAGAAATTAGGGGACAGAAATGTTACCTGAAGAAATAAAAGCTGAAATCTTCCCAAATCTAGGGAAGGAAACAGACATCCAGATCCAGGAGACACAGAGAACCCCCAACAAAATCAACCCAAAGTGATCCACACCAAGACACATAGTAGTAAAATGGCACAAAAGTAGTGATAACAAGAGAATTTTAAAAGCAGCAAGAGAAGAGAAAAACAGTTACATATAAGGGGAACACAATGAAGCCATCAGCTGATTCTTCAGCTGAATCTATGCAGGCCAGAAGGGAGTAGAATGATATATTCAAAGTGCTGAGAGGGAAAAAATCTGCAGCTAATAATTATCAAGCAAGGCTATCATTTGGAACAGGAGACACATGTAAGCTAAAAGTAAAGGGATGGAGAAAGATCATGCAAACATGTGCCAAAAGAAAGCCAGAGTAGCAATACTTATATTGGACAAAATAGACTTCGTAACAAAGACTACAACAGAGGCAAAGAAGGATACTATATAATTATAAAGGGGACAACCCAACAAGAAGATATAATAATTATAAATAAGAAAAGCAATAGGAAAGCACCCAGACACATAAAACCGTAATAACACACATAAAGGAACGAATCTATAGTAACATAATAATAGCAGGGGACTTTAACACCCTACTTATATCAATGGACAGATAATCCAAACAGAAAATCAATAAGGAAAGAGTTGAATGACACATTGGACCAAATGGATTTAACAGATATCAGAGCATTCTATCCTAAAACAGCAAAATACAGATTCTTTTCAAGTGTACATGGAACATTCTCAACAACAGGTCATATATTAGGCCACAAAACAAGTATAAATGAATTCAAAGAGATCAAAAACATACCATGCATCTTTTCTGACAACATCATGAAACTAGAAACTGACAAGAAAAAATGTGGAAAGGGCCGAATACACGGAAGTTAAAACATGTTACTAAACGATGGATGGTCAATCAAAAAATCAAAGAAGAAACTTAAAAATTATATGGACACAAATGAAAATGAAAACACAACACTCCAAAATCTTTGGGAAGCAGCAAAAGCAGTTACAAAAGGAAAGTTAAGAGCAATACAGGCCTACATCAAGAAGAAAAATAAAAAATTAAACAATCTAGGGGCACCTGGGTGGTTCAGTCAGTTAAGTGTCCGACTTTGGCTTTGGTCATGATCTCATGCTCTATGAGTTCAGGCCCTGTGTCCGGTTCTGTGCTGACAGCTCAGACCCTGGAGCCTGCTTTGGATTCCGTGTCTCCCTTTCTCTTTCTGCTCTTCTCCTGCTTGCGCTCTGTCTCTCTCTCAAATAATAAATAAACATTAAAAAACAAAAAACTAAGCAATCTAACCTTAAACCTCAGGGAACTATGAAAAAAAAAACAGCAGAAGGAAGGAAACAATAAAGATTAGAGCATTCATAAATGATATAGAAGCTAAAAAAAAAAAACAGGAAAGAACAGATGAGTGAAACCAGGAGCTGGTTCTTTGAAAAGATCAATAAAATTGATAAACCTTTACCCAGACTCATCAAATATATACATACATACATACATACGTAAAACAAAAAATCAGAAATGAAAGAAGAGAAAGAATAATCAATACCACAGAAATACAAAGAACTATAAGAGAAGATTATGAAAAACTATATGCCAATGTATTAGACAACCTAGAAGAAATGGATCAATTTCTAGGAACATATAACCTACCAAAATTGAAGCAGTAAGAAATATAAAATTTGAATAGACTGATAACTAGCAATGAAACTGAATCTGAAAATTAAAAATGCCCAATAAACAGAAGTCCAGGACCAAATGGCTTCACAGATAAATTCTAGCAAACATTTAAAGAAGAGTTACTACCTATTCTCAAACTATTCCAATAAAGAGAAAAGTAAGAAAAACTTCCAAATTCAACCTATTTGGTCAGTATTTTCCTGATACCAAAACCAGATAAATATATAAGAAAAGAGAACTACAAATCATTATCTCTGATGAACACAGATGCAAAAATCTTCAACAAACTATTAGCATATCAAATCCCACAATACACTGAAAAAAAGTATTCACTATGATCAAGTGGAACTTATTCTTGGATACAAGGGTGATTCAATATTCCCAAATCAATAAACATGATACACCACATCAATAAGAGAAGAATTAAAACTATATAATAGTTTCAATAGATGCCGAAAAAATATGTGATGAGGTACAACATCCATTCATGATTAAAAACCCTCCACAAAGTGGGTTCAGAGGGAACATATCTCAATATAATAAGAGCCATATATGAAAACCCACAGTTAATATCATCCTAAATGGGGAAAAACTAAGAGATTTCACCCTCATGTCAGGAATAAGACAAGAATGTTCACTCTCACCACTTGTATTCAGCATAGTACTGGAAGTACTAGCCATAGCAATCAGATAAGAAAAAAGAATAGCAAGGATCCAAATTAGTTAGGAAGAACTGTCACTATTTGCAGATGACATAATACTATGGATTGAAAACCCGAAAGACCATACCAAAAAACTACTAGAACTGCTAAAGCAATTCAGTAAGGCCACAGGATACCAAATCAATGTACAAAACTCCATTGCATTTTTAAAAAATTTTTTTTAATGTTTTATTTAGTTTTGATACAGAGAGAGACAGAGCATGAGAGGGGGAGGGGTAGAGAGAGAAGGAGTCACAGAACCGGAAGCAGGCTCCAGGCTCTGAGCTAGCTGTCAGCACAGAGCCCGATGCAGGGCTCGAACTCATGAATGTGAGACCTGACCTGAGCCGAAGCCGGAGGCTTAACCGACTGAGCCACCCAGGCGCCCCTCCATTGCATTTTTATACACTAATAATGAGGCAACAGGAAGAATAATTAAGAAAACTCCCATTTACAATTGCACCAAAAATAGTAAAATATCTAGGAATAAAGTTAACCAAGGAGGTAAAAGACCTGTACTCTGAAAACTATAAAACATTAATGAAAGAAACTGAAGATGGCAAAAACAAATGGAATGACATTCCATGCTCATGGGTTGGAAGAACAAATATTGTTAAAATGTTCATACTACCAAAAAAATGTTTATGCTAACCAAAGCAATCTATATTTTCAATGCAATCCCTATCAAAACAGCAACAGCATTTTTCACAGAACTATAACATATAATCCTAAAATTTGTATGAAACCATAAAATACCCTGAACAGCAGAAACAATCTTGAAAAGGAAAAACAAAGCTGGAGATACAACAATTCCAGATTTCCAGTTATATTACAAAACTGTAGTATTCAAAACAACATGGTACAAAAATAAACATATAGGTCAATGGGACAGAACAGAAAGCATAAAAATAAACCTGCAAGGTTATGGTTAATGGTTAATTAATCTTTGGCAATGAGAGAATATGCAATTAGGGGGAAAAACATGCAATAAGAAAAAAACATTCTCTTCAACAAATGGTGTTTGGAAAAACTGGACAACTACATGCAAAAGAATGAAGCTGGACCACTTTCTGACACCTAACACTCAAACTCAAAACAGATTAAGAACCTAAATGTGAGACCTGAGACCATCAAAATCCTTGAAGAGAACAGATGCAGTAATTTCTCTGACAAAGACCACAACAACATCTTTGTAGAAATTGTTCCTGAGGCAAAGGGAAAAAAAGCAAAAATAAAATATTGAGACTCCATCAAAACAAAAAGCTACTGCACAGCAAAGGAAACAAGCAACATAACTACAAGGCAACCTATTGAATGGGAGAAGATATTTGCAAATGGTATATCTGGTAAAGGGTTAGTATCCAAAATATACAAAGATTTTACACAACTCAACACCAAAAAAACAACCACCACAAAAAAACCCAGCAGATAATCCAACTTAAAAATGGGCAGAAGATCTTTCTCCAAAGAAGATACCCAGATGGCCAACAGACACATGAACAGATGCTCAACATCACTCATCATAAGGGAAATGCAAATCAAAACCACAATGAGATATCACCTCACACATAACAAAATGGCCAAATCAAAAACACAAGAGACAACAAGTATTGAAGAGTATGTGGAGAAAAAAGAACCCTCACAAACTGTTGATGGGAATGCGGACTGGAGCAGACACTGTGTAAAACCGTATGGATTTTTTCAAGAAATTAAAAGTAGCTATGATAAAGTATTTGAACTATCATTTAACCCAGATAATACAAAAACACTAATTTGAAAGGATGTATGTACACTTATGTTTATTAGCCAAATTATGGAAGCAGCCCAAGTGTCCACTGATAGATGAATTAAAATGTGGCATATATAAAATGGAATATTCAGCCATAAAAAAGAATGAAATCTTGCCATTTGCAACAGCATGGATGGCTCTAGAGAGTATAATGCTAAGTGAAGTAAGTCAGCCAGAGAAAAACAAGTACCATATGATTTCACTCATATGTGGAATTTAAGAAACAAAACAAATGCAAAAATAAGAGGCAAACCAAAAAAACAGATTCTTGACTGTACAGAACAGATAGTTACTAGAGGGGAGGTGGGGAGGGTGTGGGTGAAATGGGTGAAGGAGATTAAGAGTATAGTTATCTTGAGGCACTGAGTAATGTACAAAATTGCTGAAGCACTACATTGTGTACCTGAAATTAATATAACACTGTATGTTAACTACACTGGAATTAAAATAAAATTTTAAACTAAATAAACAAACAAACAAGAGCCATCTATATGTTGCCTACAGGAGACTCACTTTAGATCTAAAGACACAGCAACTCAAAGTGAAAGGATGAAAAAATACATTCTACACAAAGAAAAGAAAGCTGGTACAGAAATACTTGTATCAGACAAAATAGATTTTGAAACAAAGATTGAAACAGGAGACAAGAGCATTACATAATGATAAATCAACCAAGTAAGAAGATGTAACACTTGTAAATATTTATTTACCCAACAGAGGAGCACCTAAATATATAAAGCAAATACTAACAAACACAAAAGGATAAATTAACAGCAATACAGTAATAGTAGGGGGCTTTAACACCCCACTTACATCACTGGATAGATCCTCCAGGCAGAATATTAGTAAGTAAATCCTGGCCTTAAAACATACATTAGAGGGGCGCCTGGGTGGCTCAGTTGGTTGAGTGTCCGACTTTGGCTCAGGTCATGATCTCACAGTTCGTGGATTCGGGCCCCACGTCGGGCTCTGTGCAGACTCCTAGCTCAGAGCCTGGAGACTACTTCAGATTCTGTGTCTCTTTCTCTCTCTGCCCCTCCCCTGTTCACGCTCTGTCTCTCTCTCTCTCTTTCAAAAATAAATAAATGTTAAAAGAATTTTTAAAAAACCAATATATATTAGACCAGGTGGACGGAATACATATAGAACATCCCATCCAAAATCAGCAGACTACAAATTCTTCTCAAGTACACATGGAAATTCTCTAGGAATGATCACATGTTAGGTCACAAAATAAGTCTGAATAAATTTTAGAAGACTGAAATCATATCAAGCAACTTTTCCAACCACAAGGGAATTAGAAATCTAGAAATTAGTTACAAAAAGAAAACAAAAAACCCACAAACATGGGCACTAAAGAACATGCTACTAAATAACCAATGGGCCAATGAACAAAGTCAACAGAGAAATTAAAAAATACTTTTAGACAAATGAAAACACAATGTGCTAAAATCTATGGGATGCAGCAAAAGCAGTTCTAATTTTTTTGATGTTTATTTATTATTGAGACAGAAAGAAACAGAGCATGAATGGGGGAAGGGCAGAGAGAGAGGGAGACACAGAACCGGAAGCAGGCTCCAGGCTCTGAGCTAGCTGTCAGCACAGAGCTGGTGGCAGGGCTCAAACCCACAAACCGTGAGATCATGACCTGAGCCGAAGTTGGATGCTTAACTGACTGAGCCACCCAGGCGACCCAATAGCAAAAAGCAGGTCTAAAAGGGAAGTTCACAGCCTAGCTCAAAAAAAAGAAAAAAAAAAAAAAAAGAAAAGAAAAGAAAAATGAGTCTAATCTTAAGCCTCAAGGAAGAGAAAAAAAAGAACAAAGTACAAAATTAGTAAAAGGAAGGAAATAATAAAGATCAGAACAGAAATAAGTGGAGACAAAAAATAGTAAAGACCAATGAAACAGTTCTTTGAAAAGATAAACAATACTGATAAACCTTTAATCAAACTCATCAAGAAAAAGACAGGGGTACCTGGGTGGCTCAGTCGATTGAGTGTCTGACTCTTGATTTAGGCTCCAATCATGATCCCACGGTTGTGGGACTGAGCCCCACATTGGGCTCCAAACATAGAGCCTGCTTGGGAAGCTCTCTCTCTCTCTCCCTCTGCCCCCTCCCCTGGTAGGCAGACAGGTAAGCAGAAAGGAAGGAAAGAAGGAAAGCAAAGGTGGGAGGAACGGAGGGAGGGAGAGACAGGGGCCAAAAAATAAAACCAGAAATGAAAAAAGTTATAATTGATATCAGAGAAATACAAAGGATCGTAAGAGGCTACTATGAATGATTATATGCCCACAAATTGGACAACCTAAAAGAAATAGATAAATTCTTAGAAACATACAATCTTTCAAGACTGAATCAGGAAGAAACTAAAAACCTGAAGAAAGTAATTACTATGAAAGTTAATCAGTAACCAAAAAACTCCTAATAAATGAAAGCCCAAGATTAGAAAGCTTCACAGGTAAATTCTACCAAACATTTCAATAATTGGGGTTATTTTACTTATTTATTTTGAGAAAGAGAGCGTGCGTGAGTGCAGGGGAGGGGCAGAGAGAGAGGAAGAGAGAGAATTCTAAGCAGACTCTGCACTGTCAGCACAGAGCCTGACATGGGGCTTGATCCTATGAACCATGAGATCGTTACCTGAACCAAAATCAAGAGTTGGACACTTAACCGACTGAGCCACCCAAGCACCCCAACATGTCAAGAACTGTTAATACCTATTCTTATCAAACTATTCCAGAAAACTGAAGAGGAAGGAACATTTCCAAACTTATTCTACAAGGCCAACATTACCCTAATACCAAAATCTTAGAAAGACATTACCAAAAAAAAAAAAAAATTATATGCCAATATCCCTGATGAACATAGATGCAAAAATTCTCAACAAAATATTAATAAACCGAATTCAGTACTACATTAAAAGGATCCTACACATGATCAAGTGGGATTTATTCCGGGAATTCAAGGTTGTTTCAATATCCACAAATCAATGTCATTCACCATATGGACGAAATGAAGAATGAAAATCATATGAACATCTCAGCAGATACAGAAAAAGCATTTGCTTACATTCAGCATCTACTTATGATTAAAAACTCTCAATAAAGTGAGTACAGAGGGAACATACCGAAACATAATAGAGGCCACACAGGACAAGCGTGCAGCTCACATCATACTTAACAGCGAAAAGCTCAAAGCTTTTCCTCTCATAGCAGGAACAAGTCTGCCCACGTATGCCACTTTAATTCATCACAGTTTTGAAAGCCCTAGTCACAGCAATTAGGCAAGAAAAAGAAATAAAAGGCATCCAGATTGGACAGAAAGAAGTAAAACCATCACTATTTCCAGATGACTACTACATATAAAAGACCCTAAAGGCTCCACCAAAAAAACTATCAGAATAAATGAATTCAGTAAAGTTGCAGGATAGAAAATCAATGTACAGAAATCTCCATTTCTATACACTAATAATGAACTCTCTGAAACAGAAATTAACAATCCCACTTACAATTGCATCAAGAAGAATGAAGTACTGAGGAATACATTTAATCATCGAGGGGAAAGACCTGTACTCTCCAAACTATAAGACACTGACGAAACAAACTGAAGACAACACAAAAAAATAAAAAGATATATCATGTTCACAGACTGGAAGAACTGATGTTGTTAAAATGCCCATACTACCCAAAGCAATCTACAGATTCAATGCAATTCCTTTCAAAATACCAATGGCATTTTTCATGTAACTAGAACAAATAATTGTAAAATCTGTGTGTAACCACAAGCAAGACCAAAACCAAACAGCCAAAGCAATCTTGACAAAGAACAACAAAGTTGGGGGGAGCAGGCTCCCAGATTTCAAAGAGTACTACAAAGTAATCAAAAACAGACACATAGCTCAATAGAACAGAACAGAGAACCCAAAATAAACCCACACTTACATGGTCAATTAATTTAAGACAAAGGAGGCAAGAATGGAGAAAAGATGGTCTCTTTAATAAATGATGTTGAGAAAACTGGACAGCTAAATGCAAAAGAAAGAAATTGGGTGACTTTCTTATGCCATACATTAAAAAAAAAAAATTAAAAGCGATAAAAAACATATAGAAGACCTGAAACCACAAAACTCTTCAAAGAAAACACAGGCAGTAAGCTCTTTGACGTCAGTCTTAGTATTTTTTTGTATGTCTCTTTAAGCAAAGACAACAAAAACAAATTTTGTTAATAACAAAAATTAACAAATGGGCTTACATCAAAATAAAAAGCTTTTGCATAGTGAAGGAAACCATTAACAAAACAAAAAAGAAACTTACTGGAGAAGATATTTGCAAATAATACATCTGATAAGGGGTTACATCCAAAATACATCAAAAACTCAACTCAATATCAATCAGATTAAAAAATGAGCAGAACACATGAACAGACATTTTCCCAAAGATAAACCTCATATAAATATTGAATCACTATGCTACACTTGAAATTAACAGAATATTCTATGTCAACTACTCTTCAATTAAAAAAAGGAGAAACAAGTTTATCAGATCATGAAGACAACTAGAAGAGGTTAATTGTGAGAAGTAAAATCAGCACTAACTGTCCTTTATTTTTACCAGCAAAATCCTGAGGCTGCTCAATCAGAAATAAAACCAAATGATAAACTTAACACACTACATTCCTAGAATTTCTCTAACTTGGAATTTATTACTAAAAATAAATACTAGCAAATCATCCTGTACAACTACCAAAGATACTCCTTTAACTTTTCTCGTTGGTAAAATGCGAATAATAGCCTGACACCTGACACGTTTGTCCTTGGGTTAAATGAATTAGTAAAACAATGGACTAGTAAGTGCTTTATAAATTTTAGCATTCTTGTTTTAATAGAAAGAGTCTCTCTTCCTCCTCCATTAAACAAGTCAAATAGGAAAAAGTCCAATCCCTTGAATAACAATGATGCAGTTTTCCTTGTGGCTTAAAACTATATGCATCAGCCACAGCTTTAAAGATAAAAGCATCCCACTGACAGAAGTACCCATTTAACATCTCCAGGAAAGACTTAAAGACGTCAAGCACAACTGAAAGAGAAACGAAAGTAAACTTTGTCACACTTTACTTCCGCCAATTCTGTTATTATACCAAAGAAAGATACACAGTAACCACAACTATTAGTTTCTAGTAAGGAAAAAAAAAAACAAACCAACCTGCATCCTTCTTTGGCTTACCACCTAAACGTAACCCCAACCTGTCTTTAATTTAGACGTTAGTCAAAACCTCAAAACTCTTCCTTCTACTCTGTAAATGAGGAAGTGAGAATACGAGAAGAGGGAAAGGATATAGAGATGCCATAGCTACATTCATAATTTACGTCGCGACCAGAGAGTGACCCAATTTAAGCCACAGGCTTGCATGAAACCAGCCATTCCCGAGGCACCCACAGGGACGGATCCCGCAGTTTCTTCGCTTCACAAAAAAGCCATCATTATGTTTTACGGACAAAGCAATTTACGTGACCTCCATTTCCGAACTTTAACACTGCAGTCAAATGACTCGGCATCTCGCACCAACGTGTTCAGAGTCCGGGAGAGCAATGGACGTCTGTCGCTAAATGCAAAGAGGTGGTCCTTCAAAAGATGGGGCAGGAGAGCCCCCGAGCAATCTGGCTGAGGGCCGCAGGCAGCGGGGACGCGGAGGGTCTGCGGCGGGGCAGCAGGGCGGGAAGGGCCGCTGCTCCCCGTGCTCCCGATGCCCGCTCCCTCCTGGGAGCTTCCCGCCACCCCGCCCCATGCGGCCGCGGAGAGGACCCTTGGGACGGGGTGCACCTGAGAGGTACCACCCACCAAACTCCGACGTGGAGACAGCGATGTCCGCGTCCCCTCCTCGGCTAGCGCTCACCCCCCCCCCGCAAGAGCCAGCCACTCCTCCACGGACACCCGCCGCCGCCCGACTCACCCCAGGACAGGCGTGGCCGGCGCTCCACGCACCCGGCTGTTTATCAGCCGCGGCGCGTCGTCCGGGATCCCGGGAGACGTGGGCGGCTACGGAAAGCGAGAGGACTCAGTCCGCCTCCATTTCCCGGTTCGCGCGCCCGAGTGGGCGTCGCCGTCGGCCCGGCCTCCGTGTGCCGGGCGTGTTCGGGGCCCTGCTGGCGGCTGGCCACCCCCAGCCGGGCCTCCTGCACAGCCTCCGGGGATCGGAACGCGCCGGCTTGCTGCGGGACGAACGGAGCGGGAGGACCGCAGCGTGTGTTTTACAAACTCCTGGGCGCACCCATCTGCCCCTGCCCCCTAGTCCGGCTGGGAGTGGACGGAAATGGGTTGGAAAGAAGAAAGCTGATGCTCCCTCGGCCCGGGGCTTTCCGGCCGCTCGGGTGTCCCGGCCTCTGCCGTGGGTCGGAGTCCAGCTGGTGCTATGAAAGATAACCCGACTTGGACGCGCCCCTTCTTGACAGTGCACACCCTGGGGTGTGACTGAGATGGTGGGGTGCGGGGGGTGGGTCAGTACGGCTGGATTGCGCCCAGCCCCGAGCGCCCCGTCAGGTTAGTCTAAGGGACTTGCAGCCACTGTGGATTACCCGCCAACTGCATCGTGCGTTGGTATTTCCTAAATTACACACCTTCCCGTGGGGAAAAGTCAGCAGTATGGGGCACAGTTTCGAGCAGAGATGTTCAGTAAAAGACTGATTTCTCACCCAAGGACCTACACTGACCACTGGTTTGCTGTAAAAACAGAGAAATACAAATAAAGTTATGTACCTTGAACAGCTGGCTGCTTTCAGTTTGTTTTCTGTTAGGGACCACACAGTTCTCATGTTCCTACTTGTCTGCTGGATTTGTATCCACGTTTGTTTTGAAAGACCTGTTTTGATGTCACAGCTCTAGGCTTTCTTCCCGGTGGCTTTGGTTTTTATTATTTTGTATTTAAGTTGAAGAATTTATTACAAATCTCATGCCTGTGAACTCACGTTCAGACTTATTATTACTTTTTGCTCTTTATTCATTTTCCAAGTTTGATTCACTCTCCAGGATCCAATTTAAATAGCTGCATTTAACCCTGCATATAGTCTACCTTGGATTTGTACTTCTGCTTCTGCGGGTTGTGTTTTATCTAGCCAACTCGATTTTAAACTGAAAAGAGAAATTTGTCTTATATGTTTGTTCCCCTATTGCCCAGAGTAATGCTTTGCATGAAGTAGACATTGAATATTGGGTTGAAATCATAGGTGAGGAGCAATTAAATGTCTACACAATTTTGCCTGGGTTTGGTACCTCTCCTTTGTAAAAATAAGTTGAAATAAATACACATCAGTGCTCTATTTCTTTCTTAAGTGCAAATGTGACCAAGTAAAAGAGCCAGAAATTCAGTGTTGAAGTAATTCTGGATTAAAACATCCACAAAAACAGAACACATTCTTAGAAATAACCACTCATTACTCCCTGTTTTGTTTAATGAGCTCAGTATGTTTTTGCATCATTTAAAATCTTACAAATATATCCTGACTGTCCACCATGACACAAGGCACAGCAATAAGGGACACACCGATACTAAAAGGTGTTTGTAGTGTTTGCCTCGGGACACTTCGAGATGCAAAGAAGAGGCATAAATACATGGAAGTCCCGTATCTCTTCCTTGGGTTATTGCAGGAGCCTCGTAACTGGTCTCCCTGCTTTTTGCCCTTGTTCCCCTGCCATCTCATGTCAACTCAGCAACCAAAAGGAGCGTGACAAAACAATTCAAACAATGTGACTCCTCTGCTAGAACTTGCCACTGGTAGTTGCTTCTTCTTTGAGTGGATATCCCCGTCCTTACATGATCTGACCACCATCTCCTCACACACACTCACTTCCTCTTCTACTCATCTTCATGCCTCCATCCTCATTCTGCCACAAGCACACTGGCCTTCTTGGCATTTTTATGGCATGCTTGTCACACCTCCCAAAACCTTTGCATCTGACGTTTCCTCTTCCTCCCTAAAGTCTACTCAAATACCAATTTTCAGTGAAGCCTCTCCTGACTACCCTATTTAAAATTGGAAACACCAACACACACACACACACACACACACACACACACACACACACAGAGTATTCTATCACTTTTCCTTCCTTTATTTTTCTCTAGCACTTACCACATGCCAATGTGCTATATAATTTACCTTTTTATTTTATATAACTTCACCCACCAAATGATGAGCTTGGGGAGGATGGAGGGTTTTTCACTATTCTTGTTTCAGTGGGGTTGACATTCCCATGGGGGACACAGATAATGAGTTTCAGAGAAGACTTAAAAAGGATGATGTCATTGAGAGCACTTGGGTGCTTTCGTTGGGTGCCAGGGAAAGCCTTTCTGAAGAGATGATGTCTGAACTGCTGGTGAGTGAGAGGAAGCCATCGAAGATCTTGGGGAAGAGCATTTTAGGCAGAGGGAACAGCTCATGCAAGGTCCCTAAGGCTCAGTAATGCATTTCATGTATAGCAAAGGAGACAATGATGTGAGATAAAGTCATGGGATTTGATGAGGTCACCCAGGAGCACAGATAGATGGAGAATTTGATCTAAGACTGAGCTCTGGAAAGATAAGGAAAGAAAAGGCAATGAAAGAGTCTGAGAAGAGGCCTTGACAGACTTCTGAGTAGTCTGCAGACTACTGGGAGTATATTCTAGAAGCCAAAGCAAGGAAGTGCTTTAAGGAAGAACAGCTCCTTGTGTCACATGCTGCCAAGAGGTCAAGGAACACAGAAGTTTCCAGTGGATTTTGCAACTTGAAGGTCATTAGTGACTGACTCTGAAGTGGGTTGAGAAATGTGAGGTGAAGTAGCAGCAGAAATCACGACTATCAATATTTTAAGTTTCAATGTGAAGAACAGAGAAATTGTCATAGCTAAGGAAGCGGTGGAGTAAAAAGAAGAT
Organism: Suricata suricatta; assembly: GCF_006229205.1. Taxonomy (NCBI): domain Eukaryota; kingdom Metazoa; phylum Chordata; class Mammalia; order Carnivora; family Herpestidae; genus Suricata; species Suricata suricatta. The sequence continues at coordinate 109,556,006 of NC_043701.1, read as the reverse complement.
TTTGATTTTGTTTTGTTCTATTTTTGTTTTTTTTTTTAAAGAGAAGATACTACGGTGGTGCTTTGTAGATTTTGAACAAGCAAGCCACAATAAGAACTACATTTCCATTGTGACTTGTTACATATGTATTTAAAATTATGAAAACAAAACTTTGCAAAAACAATACTCTTGTTGTGCAACACGTTCTAATTCTTCATTAAAATCTGCTGCTTATTACTCACTAAAATGTTTGCAAGACCCACTCATGGATTGTTAACTGAGGTTGAAGAACACTTTTGGGGAGCATTGGAGCTGGCTCACATTAGCCCGCAAGAGCCAATTTTGCACACCTCTTCCATGTGGGTACCTTGAAAATGGCCAGGAACGGAAGTACTTACGCCAGGGACACAGACAACCACACAACTTAGGGCTACCCCCCAGTCGCCCAGCCTAAAGCTGGGTGTTAGACATTTACTACTACACTACTGAGTGTACTCATATGAACTATCCAGTAGAGCAGAAAACACTAATGATGCAGGAGAAAGAGATGATCACAAGAGTGGTTCTAGAGGTGATTTTACCCAAAACACACAGTAATAAAAATTCAGAATATCAGTTCAAACAACAAGGCCGATATTACAAATTATTTGCAATTGTCTCAGAGTTCCAAAGCTGAAGGGATCATTTCTAGTCGGATCAATTTCATCTCTTTATTGTCCTCTCTCCTTACTCAAGAAGACACATTTACATACTGCCATGTAGCTGCCAATTTAGAACCAGTAATGGTATAAAAGTATTGTCTTACAAGCAAAATGTGAAATAATCTGTATTTAATGAGGTGTATCCCATTGTTCAAAGGTGGAAAGCACTTCTGGTGGTGATTTTGCTTATTATTTTTTGCTGGGTTTCATAAATAATTTTTTTCCCTCCAAGCATTGATTAAATGGTGGTGCCAGTGCTGGGAAAATATGCCTAAAATTAATAATTGTGGAATACAGGGGCACCTGGGTGGCTCAGTTAGTTAAGCTTCCAACTCTTGATTTCAGCTCGGGTCATGATCTCATCGTTGTGAGATTGGGCTCCGAGCTGGGCATGGAGCCTGCTTAAGGTTCTCTCTCTCCCCCTGCCCCACCTCTTTTCTCTTGTTCTCTTTCTCAAAAAAGAAGATTTTTTTAAATACAAGTTAGATGTGCTAAAACACTACAAAGTACTTTAAATAACTGCTTCAATAATTATTCATGCTGTGAATTTAGAAGTCAAAACTCTAGAATCTTTAGCAAGAAAAATATTCAGAAACTTGCCACAATATTTATAGATGTATGAGCTCTGAGAACATATACCCTGCTTTCCATTTGTTTCTATGAGAAAATTTTAATTATGCAGATTTTTAAATTATTCAATCTTTAGGACTGCATTCTCTAATTTTTAAAAGTAATTTCTACATCCAATGAGGGGCTAGAACTCTCGACCTCGAGATCAAGAGTTGCATGCTCTATGGACTGAGCCATCCAGGCGCCCCAGAAGTGCATTCTTTACAACACCACAGCACTTAGGAGTTCTTAAACCTGTTTATTTCCCAGGGAGATTTCATGGTTGGTGTTATTGACCTCTTCTGATTATCCCCCCACACACACTATAAATGGACTCGTTTCTTCTTTGAATCTTCTTGCTTTGAACAAATCTCTCTCACAACCCAATACTAACTAGCACCACCCATGAGCATCAACCTTCAGACCTCCTGTGTTTTGATCCATCTGGCTTACCTTTTATGTTCTACACGATCATGTCCCTGATCCAGTCTTTTCAGGTGTGAGAAACAAGCTTCTAGAACTATGGTTTTGTCATAAAATAAAAGAATCTTGAAGATGTGGAAGATCTTCAGAGGGGTGTAAATTAAATTAATTCATCCCAGTGGCTCAAAGAATGAGATACCGTCCTGTTTTTAAAATGCTTTTCTTGGGGCCCCTGGGTGGCTCAGTCAGTTAAATGTCCACCTCTTGATTTTGGCTCAGGTCATGATCCCACAGTCATGGGATGGAGCCCTGATTTGGTCTCCATGGTGGGCATGAAACCTGCTTGGAATTCTCTCTCTCCCTCTGCTCCTCCCCTTCTCTCTCTCTCTCTCTGTCTCTCTCTCTCAAAATAAATAAACATTAAAAAAATTAAAAATAAAATAGTTTTCTTGAAAGTCTTGGCAGACTAAGGTATATTAACTAGAGAATAACATATTGTTATTTTACATGAGAATATATCCAAAATTATGTAAACTTAAGAAGTGAAAACACAATAAAATACTTAAAGCCATATACATATTATACTAGATAACACTTTAGGCACTAGAGAAACAACGGGTAAAAAATGTAGCTCCCACTGGAGCTACATAAGTATTTTAAAATTCAAAAGGATAATGTCAGTAACTGTTAATGCTCATTGTGATCTTTTTTCTTGCAAAGCAGCTGAGATTCTTAATACTATTAAAAAGCCTCCCTCAGCAATGCAATCTGAATATTTAACCAATCCTTCTTGTGTATAGCTAATTGTCTTCTAACTTGTAGTTACACAGTTCATTAGAATTTCTGTGACAGGTTATTTCTTGCAAAACCTGGACTTAGTATTTTTTTAAGCAATTTTTCCAAGAAAGGTTTTAGTGGGAATGGTATAGAGAGACCACAATTTTGACTAAGGATGCTTATGGCCATTGGGTTGGTTTCTAGATTTCCTTAGTATATAAAGCCAGGAAAAATGTTTGTTTAAAAAAATATATATATGTAATATATTAAACATATAAAATCTATTTTAATATATATATTTTAAATATATAAAATGTGTATTTAAATATATATTTAATTAAAATATATAAAATATAAATGTATACATGAGGTTATACTGATTTCATTTGATTTAGGATTACAATGTTTTCATTTAGCTTTTTTAAAAATATGTATTCCTCATCTTTGAAAATAAAAATCTTGAAAAAAAAAAAAAAAAAAAAAAAAAAAAAAGAAAATAAAAATCTTGGTTTCTAACAACATTAACATAATTACTTATTTGCTTTATTCTACATATATAATAGTTTGGGGATAAAAAGTTAAATATTGTTGTAACAATATGATTGCAAAAAAATCAAGGTTTATTTGTACTTATTTTCTGTCTTTAAGCCATATCGCATAGGAGATATATAATAACACTTCTGTTTTAAAGTAATTTGATACTATCCAAAGTGATCTATATAGTTTTTTCTTTTCTTTTTTTTTAATGTTTTATTTATTTTTGATACAGAGAGAGACAGAGCATGAGAGGGGGAGGGGCAGACAGAGAAGGAGACACAGAACCGGAAGCAGGCTCCAGGCTCCGAGCTAGCTGTCAGCACAGAGCCCCACGCGGGGCTTGAACCCACGAACGTGAGATCTGACCTGAGCTGAAGTCGGAGGCTTAACCGACTGAGCCACCCAGGCGCCCCCAAAGTGATCTATATAGTTTCACTGCAATGCTTATCAAAATTCCAACAGCACTTTTTGCAGAAATAGAAAAAGAAATCTTAGGAGGGCCTGGGTGGCTCAGTCGGTTGAGCGTCCGACTTCAGTTCAGGTCATGATCTCATGGTTCGTGAGAATCTGAAGCCTGCTTCAGATTCTGTGTCTCCCTCTCTCTCTGACCCTCCAATGCTCGCGCTGTCTCTGTCTCTCAAAAATAAATAAAAACATAAAAAAAGAAAAAGAAATCTTAAATCTCATATGGAATCCCAAGGGACTTTCAGTAACTAAAACAATATTGAAAAAAAAAGAACAAAGTTAGAGGTCTTACATTTCCTGATTTTGAAACATATTACAAAGCTGGTAAGCAAATAGCCTGGTGCTGGCAAAAGGACCAATTGAACAGAACAGAAAGCCCTGAAATAAACACTTATGTATACGGCCAATATCTGCAATAGGTTGCTAAGACCACTCAGTGGGGGGAAAGACAGTCTCTTCAACAAATGATGTTGGTAAAATTAGATATTCACATGCCAAATTGGACTTTTAGCTTACATCTTATACAAAAATGAACTCAAAATGGATGAAAAACTTAACATTAAACATAAAACTACACAATTCCGAGGAGAAAATAGAGGGCGAGAACCGCATGACAATAGATTTTGGCAAGGATTTTTTGGATATGACACCAAAAGCACAGATAGAAAATTAAGAAGTAGACAATTAGAGGGAAACCTGGGTGGCTCAGTCAGTTAAGCATCCAACTTCAGCTCAGGTCATGATCTCATGGTTCCGTTTGTGGGTTGGAGCCCTGCATCTGGCTCTGTCTTGAAAGCTTGGAGCTGGGAGCCTGCTTCAGATTCTGTGACTCCTTCTCTCTCTGACCTCTGCCTCCCCCGCCCCCCCCTTACAGTCCCAGAAAAGAAATAAACATTAAAACACTTTTTAAAAAAGAAATAGACAAATAAGACTGTATGTCAAACTTAAAAATTCTGTGCACAAAAGTCACAATCAACAGAGTGAAAAGGCAACCCATGGGAGGGGGAAAATATTTGCAAATCATATATCTGATAAGGAGTTAATATCCAGAATATACATTGTGTATACACACATATATATAAGAATTCCTATAACTCCACAACAAAAAACAAATAACCCAAATCAAAAATATTCAAATAACTTGAATAGACATTTTTCCAAAGATGATACACAAGTGACCAACAAGCTCACATCACTAATCATTAGACAAATGCAAATCAAAACCACAATGAGGGGGCACCTACCTGGGTGGCTCATTTGGTTAAGCATCTGACTCTTGATCTCAGCCATGTCATTAGGAAAATGCAAATTGAAACTACAATAAAATAACATTACATACCTATTAGATTTGCCCAAATCCAGAACGCCAAAATGCTAGTGAGGATGTGGAGCAGTGGAAACTCTTCATACATTGCCAGTGGGAATGCAAATGGGATAGCTTCTCTGGAAGACACTTTGGGAGTTTCTTACTAAGCTAAACATACACTGAACATATGATCCAGCAATCACATTCCTTGGTATTTACCCAAAGGAACTGAAAGCTTATGCCCACAGAAAAACTTGAATACACGTGTGTATAGCAGCTTTCTTCACGACTGCCCAAACTTGGAAGCCACCAAGGTGTCCTTCAGTAGGTGAATGGATAAATAAACTATGCTATATCCAGATAATTGGTACTAAAAACAAATGAACTGTTAAGTTATGAAAAGACACAGAAGAAACCTTAATAGCCCAATTTAAAAAAATGTTTTATTTATTTTTGAGAGAGAGCACCAGCAGGGGAGGGTCAGAGAGAGAGGGAGACACAGAATCCAAAGACAGGCTCCAGGCTCTGAGCTGGCAGCACAGAGCCTGACGTGGGGCTCGAACCCAACAACTGCGAGATCATGACCTGAGTTGAAGCTGGATGCTCAACTGACTGAGCCATGGAGGTGCCCCCCTAATAGCCCATTTTTAAGTATAAGAAGGGTGAGAAAGTTACCTACTGTAGGATTTCAACTGTATGACACTCTGGAAAAGGTAATAAAATAAGAAATGGTTGCCAGAGGTCAAGGACAGGTGGGGAGCAGGGGTGGGGAACAGATGAACAAGTAGAAATACTCTGTATAATATTATAATGATATATGTCATTACTCATTTGTCCAAACCCATCAAATGTACAACACTAAGAATGAACCCTTAGGTAAACTATGGATTCTGGGTGATTGTGATTCTGTCAATGTTTCTTAGCAAAAATTATACCATTCTGGTGAGTGTTGCTGATAATGGGGAAGGCTGTGTGTGCCGGGACAGGAGACATGAGAAATCTCTGTACCTTCCTCCCAATTTTGTTGTAAACTTAAAACTGTTTTTAAAAAATAAGGTCTTTAAAAAATAGTAAACTATGTAAGCTTTCACCCTTTTTACATGGATATTTTGCCTTTGTTGGTTGGGAAGAATGTAATTTCTAGCATATTGCAAATACTGACATTTTATTTTATTCATATATTTATTTTTTACACATTAATTTATTTTTTATTAAATTTTTTTAAACATGTATTCATTTTTGAGACAGAGCACAAGAAAGGTGGGGCAGAGAGAGAAGGAAACACAATCTGAAGCAGGCTCCAGGCTCTGAGCTGTCAGCACAGAGCCCCACGAGGGGATAGAACTCACAAACCGTGAGATCATGACCTGAGCCAAAGTCAGATGCTTAACCTACTGAGCCACCCAGGTGCCCTGAAATTTTATTTTATTTTTGGTTTATTTTTTAATGTTTTTAAAATTTATTTTGGAGAGACAGAGAAAGACAGTGCAAGCAGGGGAGGGTCAGAGAGAGGAATGTACAGAATCTGAAGCAGACTCCAGGCTCTGAGCTGTCAGCATAGAGCCCGATACGGGGCTCAAACCCACAAACCGTGAGATCATGAGCTGAGCTGAAGTCGGATGCTCAACCGACTGAGCCACCCAGTTGCCCTGAAATTTTATTTTATTTTTAAATGTTTATTTATTTTTGAGACAAAGAGAGAGAGAGCATGCACATGAATGGGAGAGAAACTGAGAGAGAAGGGGGACAGTGGATCCGAAGCAGGCTAATCTCTGACAGCCCTGTGTGGGGCTCGAACTCAGGACCTGTGAGATCACAACCTGAGCCAAAGTCTACCGCTTAACTGACTGAGCCACCCAGGCACCCCACAAATATTAACATTTTAAATACAAGTGTTTTGTTACTCTTTTAAATATATTAAGCAGGATAGAAATACCAGTGATTTGATATCAGCCATCATCCAATTAAGAAATACATGACCAGGCTTCTCTTCAACAGTTATTTTAAACTGTTCTTTTCTCTCATGAAATCATATCTATTTTATTTCTCTCATAGAATTTCATCTGTGTAATACATTTTTAATGCTTAAAGCCTTTTATTTGTTATCTATCATATGTCTCTGCAATAAAATAGTAATATAAATTGATATTTCTTCATAAAGCCATAATCATAAGGCTTTGTGTTTATTACATTTTCTCCTACATTGAGTTTTTATAAGTCTTGTTATTGTTACAATTTCCTGTGCACGGCTGATCAAATGACATAAATCAGTTTTATTACTTTGTGAATAAAGCACATAAAGTTTTATTGAAGATGGGTGTTTTAATGAGCCAGACAGGGGTTTCAGAATTTATGAAAGGAGGTGTGCAGGCATCAGTCTGAATTGTTTTTTTACTTGACAAGGTGGGTTATTTTTATTTTTATTTTTGTTTTAGAGAGAAAGAGTGTATGAGAAGGAAGAGGGGCAGAGGGAGAGAGAAAAAGAATCCCAAGACGTTTCTCCACCCAGGGGGGAGCCCAGTGAGAGGCTTGATCCACGAGATTACGAGGTCATGACCTGAGCCCATCAAGAGTCGGACTGAGCCACCCAGGCACCCCTGGGTTTTCTTCTTATACCTCAGAGCAATGCACCAATATTAAATGTAGGAAGAGTGGAAAGTTTGGTAAAGTGGGAGAAGGGCAATCATGAAACGGGAAGTGTTTCCTACTTCCTGTTTGATGAGCCAGTTTGAGGCTCCGTGCAGGTACTTCCTCAGGTCAGTGCTCTGAAAGGTGCAGTTGGAGGTGTGGCATCCTCATCTGTGTCACACGTCCCAACTGGAAGATGGCTGGCCCATGTGAAGGTAGGTGAGATTCTCATCCACAAAATGGAGAGTGACAAAGCCCACCTGTGGAGTCGTGAGGATGAAACCGCATGGTGCGTGTGAACTGCACACACACATCACGCTGTGTGAGTGCACAGAAGCAGACATTGTCTTCCGAGCTGGCATTTATTCTTGTGCTACCATTATTGGTGGTAAACTGATCACTGATTATTAAAATAAGGGATGAAGGTATTTGTTGCAAGTCTGCAACATACCATTATCATTCCAGTTATACCACTGGGTTGTAATGACCTGTTTTCTTATCTGTCTTCATTCCTGGATTGGTTGGCCCCTTGACGTTGGGAGACTGTCGGTCATCAATTGTATTCCCAGATAGCAGAGGATCTGACCACAGTCAGTGATCAGGAAATATTTTTGGGGGCACCTGGGTGGCTGAGTTGGTTAAGTATCTCACTCATAATCTTGAGGTTCATGAGATCGAGCCCCAAGTCAGTCTCTGCACTGACAGTGAGGAGCCTGCTTGGGATTCTCTTTCTGTCTCCCTCCCTCTCTGTCCCTCCCCTGCTCTCTCTCTTTCTCTTTCAAAAATAAATTAACTTAAAAAATTTTTAAATAAAAGGAAATGTTTGTTGACTGAATTAATGTGATTTCTCCTATTAGTATTATTAAACATGAAAACTAGAAACAGAAATCATCTAAAAGAGGTGGAAGCAGATAGTCCAAATCTCTCGCTCTAGAAAAGTGGCTCTTTCTTGATCTTGTTCATTTCAGAGACAGACACTTGGAGGAGGAAGCAGTCCTTGCCACTTATTTCTCTTTGGCAAATAAAAAAACGAGCTAAACAATTGTTTTTATTTGCACTGTTGCCCACATGGGCCATCACAAAGCTCTGGTTGAGTGTTTACTGAGATGCACCATTTCCCCAAGGGGCTCCATGAAAACAAATTATTGTCTTGACCAAGAGAAAGAACAGCTTAGCAAGCAAAGGGAGACTTCCTTATAAAAAGTGTTGGAGAGCTAACTTCCTTATGCTGAAGTAAGCGTATTGTATTGAACTGAACACTATTTCTGTTTCTACAGCTGTAAAATTGGTCTCCTGACAAATTCCAGAAACCCTCTTATTCTAAAATTATGTGTATGCTTAATTACACACATACCCTATGCATACTGTAGTGGCCACTTTTCACCAGACTACCCAGCAGCTCCTTTTTTACTCAAGCATTATTCTCATGATGATGTAACCAATAGGAATGCATCAAAAGCAGAGAAATATTTTCAGTTGGTTGAAATGCTTACTCATCGCAGACGTGTTTCTTTTTGGCTCAGTATAATTTCTTTCAGATCTTTTTTTTCTGTGTGTCTGTTTTTTCCCCTCTAGTTGTAAATAAAAATCTTGACAAGAAAATAAAGCTCTGATTCACCGGAGCCTTAAGAAATTTGGTGAGTCACGCAGAATGCGTAAGTGACAGTCAAAAGCAGCGGACACAGACGGCCATGTTGCGCAAGCGCTCCCAAGAGCAGACTCTGGACTTTTAAATCTATATAATTAGGCAAGAAGTCATCTGGGTTTGTCAGCCACAAACACTGTGCTCCTCATGTTATCTGCGGACCATCACCCTTCCATCTGTAGAACAAATTTGTTAGAAAATTATTGGATTCTGACCTCGCTGTTGGGAAGATCTGTGTGGGATCCTGAGGGGTGGGGCTTTTAGGAGAAGGAGTCATGAAAATAATTACCCAGGTAAGTCGGCCCAGGAGCTGGAATTTGAGACTCCCAGCTCACCTTCCTTCTTATTCTTTCTTACCTTGCATTTGACAGCCAACCAACATTATTAACACACCCATTGTATAGGCACTGGGGACAGAGATCTATACTAAGAGCTATAGTCACTACTCAGAATCAAAGCCATTCAAAGTGTGAGTACTGTCAAAATTTGGCGTGGCATGAGGTTTGGTCCTGAGAGCTGCACCTCATGGCACAGAGAGTGGCCCTAACGTAGCACCTTCAAGGAGAAGAGGCCATAGGTGATCAAGAAGCTGGCCTGTTTCTAGGAACAGAGCCGTCTGCTTGTATAGGACCCTGTGCCAAGTTACAAGAACAATTTGACTGTTAGCACTTCAGGTGGTAAGTGTGTTTGTTAAACTATAGCAGTTGCTCTTAAAGGTCAGATCATTCTAGAAAATGCATATGAAAGAACACCCCTGAAGAGAGCCAGCCCAATACCCCTTGAGAGTTTTTCAAGAATGAACCCTTAAGATTTGGGAAGCAGAACTGGACATGACCACTAATTCAGGCCTTTAAAGCTAGATTTATTTAGAAACCAAATATTTTGAAAGAGGGGAAAACAATCTAATTATAAACCTAATACAATCTCAAATGCTCAGATGCTTTCTTTCTATAAATTTTCCCTCTACCTCAGTGGCAAGCTTTAGGAGGAAAGGAAATAGTGGTTTTTATCATAAAACCTGGTGGCGGGATGGACTGCAGGCCAGGATTGACTCTGGCCAGTAGGAGGAAAGGGCACAGTGGAGTTGAGAGACTGACTGGCTCATTTAAAAAAATTTTAAGTCTATTTGTTTTGAGAGACAGAAATAGGAAAGGAGAGGCAGAGAGAGGGGGAGAGAATCCCAGGCAGTCTCCATCCTGTCTACATGGCCCCAGATGCAGGGCTCGAACCCACAAACTGTGAGATCATGCCCTGAGCCGAAAACCAAGAGTCGGATGCTTAACGGGCTGAGCCACCCAGGTGCCCCCTAACTGGCACATTTAAAGAGAGTACTTAACCAGTTCTCAGGGCCTGGGATCAGGCAGCACTGTCCTCTGTGTTGTTTTAGTGCACCGAGCGCTGTATTTAACGGTTTGGGAGTTTTCCTCTGTTAACTGCCTGTTGTGAGAAATGAGCCCACGGACCCAAAGAAGGGACGCAGAGACGCGGAGCACAGTGAAGCGAGCCGTTAATCAACTTTCTTGCAAGAGTGGGTGTCTGATGGACAGGCACACTGGGGCAGTGACAGCAGATAATTAAACTTCTGGCACGCAAGCCCCTCCCCTGACTCCTCATTGGCTGAGTACTACAGAAGTAAGTCCCTCCCCTGATACCTCATTGGCTGAGTACTACAGAAGTTACATCCTTCCCCGGAAGTCGCCTATGCCCACGTAAGGCAAAAAGTAGCCTGACTGGAAACAATGTACATTCCCTAAGGTGACGCATCGACTTCAGTTCTTTGGTGCATGCTCTTTGTAAAGCCTTGAAAATAAGCTCCCGAAATGGGGGTGGGGGTGGGGGTGGAGGGTGGTGGGGGTGGAGGGTGGTGGTGGTGGTTAGAAGAACCAGGAAGTGAAGTGTCCAAGGGTTTGGAACTCCATTGGGGGGTGGGGGTGGGGGGGTGTTTGTACATATTTCCAATAGGTTGTAAACCTACTGTTAACAAGACAGCACAACTTTTATTTGGTGTTTCTGAAAACCTTAGTTCTTGCACTATGCACCACAGAGATTAACAGAATCCCAGCTTCCCAGCCGCCTCCCCAGGCTTCCTTCTAGAATGCCACTCTGCAGTGAAGTCGAGTGTTGCTTTAAGAGACAGAAGAGTGAACCCAGCTGACAGTTCGAACCTACGCGCCACCTCAACTTCCTCTGCGGATGTGTGTCTTTAGAGTCAAGACACGTCTGTGTGGGATCTTAGCTCTTTGGAAATCTTGGGCACATTTCTTATTTGGAGGCGATTAGGTGAAAATTGTAATTTCAGATTTTTTTAAGATTCTTAATTGGCCATCTCTGCTTGAATTAGAAAGGTGCACAGCTCATAAAATTCATCAAGGAATTCTTCCTCTGTAGGTAAACTAGTTTTTCCCCCAAGCTAATGCAGTAGGTAACATATATCCACACACTTATCACTTCTTTTTTGTCTATCTAAACACACTGGCAAGATTACACAATGAATGTGTGTGCATAGGAAAATATTTACCCAGTCCTAACATACAGTTTTATGGCAAGGAGGCCTTAACAACCAGGGAGGTGTTTATTTAATTCTCTATCACGGCAGACACAGAGTCAAATCAATCTGGTAGAGGCATATCATGTCCAAATATTGAAGATAAATCCTGGCTGTTTGGTTTGGAAGTCTGGGCTTTGCCAGAGGAACACCCTGCCAAGAAATGCAGCAAGCCTAGCAAAAGAGCCAGGTCCATCCTACACGCTAGCGCACACATGAGGCTCTGTGGCATTCTCTCCCACTTTCGCTCATGATCATGCCAACCTTGACACGTAACGTGGTAGTTCATCGAAGGAAACTTCTGGGCTGGGCTTGAGGATCTTGATTTTTCCAATCAATTTGCATCTAGAGTTTTGTGTGGCTCCTGCCTGCTCCCCCTTCCATGGAGCACCATTAGCCTGAGCCTCTCTGCTCCTGAACACACACCCTTCTTTGAGAATTTGGTTCGGGGGGGGGGGGGCACTGATGCAAAGACATTTAATCGCAATTGTACGTTTAATTGGATGTACAGTTCTGGTTCTGTCCATGAGGCCTGATTGGGCCTTTAGGAATTTTTTAATTTTTTATCTATTTATCTTTAAAACATTTATTTTGAGGGAGCGAGAGTGCATGAGCAGGGGAGGGGTAGACAGAGAAGGAGAGCAAGAGAATCCCATGTAGGTTTCAGCCTCAGTGCAGAGCCCCATGAGGGACTCGATGTTACAACCTGAGCTGAAATCAAGAGTCAGATGCTTAACCAACTGAGCCAGCCAGGGGCTCCTAGACATTTTTAAAAAATATTTTTTAATGTTTTTTATTTATTATTGAGAGACAGAGAGAGACAGGGCAAGCAGGGGAGGTCAGAGAGAGAGGGAGACACAGAATCTGAAGCAGGCTCCAGGCTCTGAGCTGTCAGCACAGAGCCCAATGCAGGGCTCGAACCCACGAACCATGAGATCATGACCTGAGCCGAAGCCAGAAGCTTAACCGACTGAGCCACCCAGGCACTCCTAGACATTTTAAATCTTGGGTAAGTTTCTTATTTCATTCCAGCAGAAAGTCCAAGGGCTACTTTCTCATACAAGGGAGTTTTTGTAGTCATTTCTCTCTTTTTTTTTTTTTTTAATTTTTAATTTTTTTATTTTTGAGAGACAGAGACAGTGCGATCAGGGGAGGGTCAGAGAGAGAGGGAGTCACAGAATCCGAAGCAGGCTCCAGGCTCTGAGCTAGCTGTCAGCACAGAGCCCAGTGTGGGGCTCGAACCCACGAACCATGAGATCATGACCTGAGCCGAAGCTGGACGCTCAACCGACTGAGCCACCCAGGCGCCCCAGTAGTCATTTCTTTGTTTTAAATGAAATCATATTTACTGTACATTTTTAGCACAAAGTCAGTAGGCTGTTACAGAAACAACACATAAACAGAAAAAACACAAACATACCCGAGTCCCACATATGCAGAGCAACCACAAAGAATGAACATCTTCATGTACCAATAAAGATGCTTCTTCTACAACATCATTTTTTACGTGTAAAACTCCACAAATTAATCCAATTTACAGAGGTGTTTTTTTTTTAATTCATCATTTAAAATAATCTTGGTCATGGGGTCTCTGAGTGGCTCAGTCAGTTAAACATCTAACTTCAGCTCAGGTCATGAACTCGCAGTTCATTAGTTTAAGCCCCTCATGGGGCTCTGTGCTGACAGCTCAGAGCCTGGAACCTGCTTCAGACTCTGTGTCTCCCCTCTCTCTCTATTTATTCCCTCATTTGCACTCTGTCTCTCTCTCTCAAATATACATAAAGAATAACAAAATTTTTTTTAAATAATCAAGGTCTTATAAATATTTAATCAACTTTTTCATCTGTGTAGGGTAAGACTAATGTAGTATGAGAAAAATCAGGCAATCATGGAAGTACTTAAGGGCATAAAAAGCAATTCCTGATGTCCTCCCCAGAAGTCTGACACCTGTAGTTACTAGAGGTGTGTGCAAAAAACAAGAGAAGTGAAATTACAGTCATTCCAGGAATTCCACTTCCTCGTGGTCGTCATTTCTGAATGCGTGTTTCTTCGCTTCCTATCCTGAGGTTGTTTTGAAAGCACAGCTGTCGGGTGCAGCACAGAGCCTCTGGGACCAGACTCGTGGGTGGGAATGCGGATTCCACCACCCACTAGTACCGTGCGTGACCTGAAGGAAGTGACTTAGCCATTCTGTGCCCCAGCCTTCTCATCCATAAAATGGAGATAAGAAGAGTTCTTGGCTCCTAGGGCTGTGAGGACTGAATGAGTGAATATATGTAACGTATGTGAGCAGGTGGTCAATGCTATGTGAGTACATTCGCTGTTTTTCCTTTGCAAAAGTCTGGAAATCCTATATGCCTTTTGGTTAGGATATGACTTCTGTCATATTTAGGTGCCACAGAGGTACCCCCAAATTTCTCTCATAGTAACAGAAAAAAGCATACGTTATATCTTCATTCAACATTTATCATATTTTAACTAAGTCTTTCCTTGCAAAAGAAGACAGCATAAGAGAAATGGAGATGGTAATGGAGATGGTAAGGAGTGGGAATGTTTTCTGACTCAAATCCTACAACACGGGCAGCTGCTGTCCCTTCCAGTTCTGGGGATTTAGAAAGGGTGTCCAGATTCTCCAAGGTAAAGGAGGGTCTTAGACTCTAAAAACTCTTGGCATTTAACCTTTCTTGATGCTCTGCATTAAGCATTTCTTCATCCTTGTGCTAGTCATTCTGTTCTGTGATATGGAGAATGTAAGAAATACAACTTAAAATAAGTGGGTCTTAGAATTAGTTGGTCATCAACAATGTGATCAAGAGTTCTTCTCAAAGGCTTAACTAAAAACACAGCAATATAGAGCTGCCATTTGGGTTTCCTGACTTGGTCAGAGCTGAGAGTGTTTTTGCTTTCATTCAAACGTATGAGATCCTCCTTTTCCAACTAAAGTGTTTTTATTGTACCCGGTTGGAGGTGTAGCTTTTTAAAAACGAAGTAAATCAAGCTGCCGTAAACATGTGTTCAGGCTTCTGGGTGGACAAGTCCTTTGGGTAAGTACCAAGGAGTGTGATTGCTGGATCACACAGTAAAAGAACATTTCATTTTGTAAGAAGCTTCCATACCGTCTTCCAAAGTGTTTGAACGGGCTTGTATTCCCTCCAGCAAGAATGGGGAGTTCCTGTGGCTCCACATCCTTGTCAGCATTTCATGCTGTCTGTGTTCTGGATTTCGGCCATTCTAACAGGTGTGTAGTGGTATCTTGTTTTAATTTTCAATACCCTGATGCTCTATGATGGGGAACATCTTTTTCTTTAAAATTTATTTGTTTTTGAGAAAGAGTGTGAGTTGGGGAGGTGCAGTGAGAGACGAAAGAGAATTTCACTGTCAGTGCAGAGCCTGATGTGGGCTTCGAACGCACCAACTGTGAGATTATGACCTGAGCCGAAGTTGACACTTAACCAAATGAGCCACCCAGGCGCCCCACGGAGCATCTTTTTATGTGGTTATTTGCTTCTTTTCTTTTTATTGAGGTATAATTGACATATAACATTATATTAGTTTCCAGTGTATGACATAATGATTCAATATATGTATATATTGTGAAATGCTCACCATGGCAAGTCTGATTAACATCCCCTACCACATGTAGATACAAAAATTTGGGGTGTGTGATGAGAACTTTTAAGATCAACTGTCTTAGCAACTTTCACATAAACAGTATTATTAACTATAGTCACCATGTTGTACATTATATCCCCCTGACTTTTTACCTCCTTCACCCATTTTGTTCCTTCCCCCACCTCCTGCCTCTGGCAACCACACATCTGTTTCTCTGTATCTATGAGCTTGTGGGGGGTTTTGTTTGTTTTGTTTTCAGATTCCGCATATAAGTGACATCATAACAGTACTGTCTCACCCTGTCCGACTTATTTCACTTGGCACAATGTCCTCAAGCCCCATCCACGTGGATCCAGCTTTGATGATCTCCCAGGTGACTCTTTGCCTCAAGCCCTCAATCCTTTTTTAAAAATATATTAAAATAATTTCTAAACATTTGTTAGACACTTGCTGTTTCCTAAAAGTATTCCAGCTTCAGTCAAACATGTTGGCATGCTCTGATGACTAATTTTTGTGTGTCAACTTGACTAGGCCATGAGGTGTTCAGACCTCTGTCGAACATTATCCTAAGTGTGTAATTGTGTTTTTGGATGAGATTAACATTTGAATTGGTAAACTGAGCAAGCAGATAGCCCCCACCCCATGTGGGTGGGCCTCACCCAGTCAGTTGAAGGCCTGAGTAGGAAAGAGTATGAGCCACCAAGGGACTCCTGATGACTGATGGCCTCAGGCAGGGGCTCATCTTCCTGTGGCTTTACGCTTAAACTGAAATTTCACTCTTCTCGGGTCTTGAGCCTGCCAGCTCTCAGACCGGAATGTAACATGATCAACTCTCCGGGGTCTCTTGCTTGTCAGCTCGCACTGCAGATCTTAGGATGTGTCAGCCTCCAGTGTCGAATGAGCCAATTCTTTAGGATACATCTTTTCATGGCTGCATACACACAGGCTATGGGTCCTTGGGTTCTGTTTCTCTGAAGATCCCTCATACACATGCATTTTGAAAACTGCCTCTTTGTTAGCTATGATGGGGAAAACCTGGCCAGGTGGTCCAGAAGCTGCTAGATCTAGCACTTGGTGGGGAGGGATGTGCCTGAAAGGGCGGCAGTGCTGGGTGGGCCGCCCTGTCCCTGGGCACGTGGCCAGAAGGGCAGGGCCATGTCTCCCTGAATTCTCAGGGTCTAGCTTGGGGTTCGCACAATGGTATTATTTGCCAAATGAGTGAAGCTTTCAGAAACTTTCCAGTGAATGCCCCTCTCTATTTGAAAGCTTTCTAATTAAATATTCAAATGTTAACTTGGAGCAAAATATCATCTTCATAGTTTCCTTGTTTCTTAAGAGCTGTCTTTGCCAAGAACAGATAAAACAATGTCCCTTGTATTTTTTTTCTGAGTGGTCTGTAGAAGGGCTTTTTGTTTTAATGAAGTAAAAATAGATCCATCAAGGACTTGAACAGAATATTACTTCTTGAAGCTACCATATTGCTTCAAGACAAACACATATCATGTGCCTGGAAAGAGTGGAAATAGTTTCATTCATTAAAAGGAAGAGGGATTTGATTTGGCTGGGGGTGGAGGGTAGGGGAGCGAGGGGAAGGAAATAAAGGAAGTTAAGCAGGGTAGTAATCTGACTCGGGGTGGTGAGGCATAAAGGGAAACTTTATTAGGCAGTTGGTATTGCCTAAAAGTATTCCAGGTTCAGTCAAACATTGACAGGCTCTGATGGCTAATTTTTTCTGCCAACTTGACTGGGCCATGGGGTGCTCAGACATTTGTCAAACATTATCCTAAGTGTGTCTATAATCATGCACAGGGGGTGGCAGGAGCAAATGGGGGAGGCACAGGGGGGCGGGGAGAGAGAGAGAGAGAGAGAGAAAGGAATCCCAAGCAGGCTCTGTACTATCAGTGCAGAGCCCAATGTGGAGCTCATGGACCGTAAGATCATGACCTGAGCTGAAGTCAAGAGTCAGATGCTTAACCGACTGAGCCACCCAGGCACCCCATACTTGGTTCCTTTTCTCAGAATATGGTCTCTACTGGGAGGCCCCTGCAAATATGACTTTGGGGAGAAGACCTGGCCAATTCTCCCAATATGTCCAGATCTGCCTAGCAGTAGCCATGGCTGGAGTTCTTTCCCAGCCTCTGTTGGAACCCATGCAACCATTCTCTGTTGGGTCTGTGATGCCACTTTGCCAACACACTTGAGCCTCCAGTGGACACGAGAGGCCACACATGAGCAAAATGAGCTTTTCTACAAAAGGATATGGATTGTTACAGATGAGCAGGTGCCACAGTAGTTAGAAGGTCGCTCTTCACCTCTGCCAGACACTTCGAAAAGTCAGACTTCAGCAAGTCACAGAACCCGATGGGATATTAAGAGTTCTAGACCAAGGGGTGCTGGGGTGGCTCAGATGGTTGGGCATCCAACTTGATTTTGGCTCGGGTCATGATCTCTTGGTTTGTGAGACTGAGTCCCATGCTGGGCTCTGCGGTGACACCATGTGGCTTGAGATTCTCTCTCTGCCCCTGCCCCCCCATAAATATTTTTTTAAAAAGAGTTCTAGACCAAAAGAAAAGACAACTCTTCCAAGAGGCTAGGCTGTGAAGGAAAGGAGAATGAGAAGATGGGAGGTAGCTATACACAACCATAAAGTTGAACTTCAAGGCTTTTTTTTTTAAGGTGGGAGAAATTTGAATGGAAGACAAATATCATAATTTGCTTTTTGTCTTTAATTTACAGTCCCTTCTGTTTTGGGGTGCCAGTTGGTTCTCCTCCTCTATTTACTGAGTCTACGCCAAACATACGATGATTTTCCAACACTTGTATAAATCCAACAGTGACAGCCCTGACCACTTTGGCCTCTTCCACGTTTTGCTCTCTTCTGTTCTGGGTGACAGAGGGGCCGAGGTGCCATCAGGGTAAGGTGGTTGGACACATGGTGGCATTTGGAGCAGGGCCCCTCGCTACACAGACCTTCTGAGGAGGAAGATCTTCAGCCCTGAGGCACGCTGAGGGGGGAGCAGTGGAGAGTGGGGCTCCAAGCTGCCTCTTGTCACCTTGCTGTCTCTAAGGAGATGGATGACACTTTGCCTGGTTAGAGGTCACAGAGCACAGTCTTCACTGGCTGTCTTGTTTTGCTTGGTTTCTGGCTTTTTTTAAAAACTTTATTTAAAAATGTTTTTTAATGTTTATTCTTAAGAGAGAGAGAGACAGAGCATGAGCAAGGGAGGAGCACAGACAGACGGGAACACAGAATTGGAAGCAGGCTCCAGCCTCTGAGCTGTCAGCACAGAGCCTGACTCAGGGCTCAAACTCACGTACTGTGAGATCATGACCTGAGCCAAAGTTGGACGCTGATCTGGCTGAGCCACCCAGGCACCCATTAACTTTATTTATTTATTTTTGAGAGAGACAGAGACAGCATGAGAGGGGGAGAGGCAGAGGGAGGGAGTGAGAGAGAATCTGAAGCAGGCTCCAGGCTCTGAGCTGTCAGCACAGAGCCCAACATGAGGCTCAAACTCATGAAATCACGGAGACCATGACCTGAGTCAAAACCAGGAGTTGGGACACTTAACTGAGCCACCCAGGTGCCCCTGTTTTAACTTTTATATTTCATTTTATTATTTTAAAAAGAAACTTTTGAGTGTACTTGATACAGAAGGTTACATTTGTTTCAGGCATGCATCCAGCTCCTTGCTCACCTTCCCTGCCCCCCTTCTCCCTGCCCCTTCCCCCTTCCAGCACCAGGCCCCTGTTCCTCAGCAGGTCTTCCTCCTGTGGGGACAGTGTTGGTTATTTTTTAAGCTCTTTTTCTCCCCCACACGAAATTCACCATATTCACCATTTTAAAATACCCAATTCAGTAGCATTTAGTACATTCCCCAAGTTGTATGCCTGTCCCCACTACCTAAATTCCACAACGTTTTTGCTTTGACCTTTTAAGCCCACGAGGGGGACAGGATGGGGTGAACCTCCTCAAAATAAACAAGAGTTCCAGTGTCCAGAGGCACTCACAGTTTGGAAGGCAAATCTCATTTTGTATTTTCTATTTCCTCCTCCCAGGCCACATAATTGTAAAGAAAGGATTCGCTTTATTTAGTGTCTTTCATTTATTTATTCACTAGTTCCATTTCACTCATCCAGCATATTCAGAATCTCTTCTAGCACAGTTGGTACTGCCGACCCAGCGGTGAATAAGCAAGCAAGGGCCCTGTCCCGAGGGTCTGCTGCCTAGCAGGGCGACCCCGCCATCCAGTGGTTACGCTTGTGGTGCGTGCTGTGGAGGGAAGCGACAGGAAGACAACCAAGTCTGGGAGTCAGCTGCAGTTTTGCTGAGCTAACGGTGTTGAGGGGGAGGCCTGGCAGAGCGTAGGACTAGCGAGAGAAGGGCGGTGTGTCCAGGTGTGAGTGCGGCTGTGGGTGGACAGGGCAGAGCAAGAAGCCTGGGGTGAGGACTTGGGCAGGGGAACAGTGATGGCCTTGGGGACCTAGAATCCAGGGTGGCTGAAGTGTCCGGAGCTGGGGGAGAATGGAGCAAGACGGCGCCCAGTGGGGGCAGGGCCAGTCACACAGGACTCCGTCTTGCACATGAGAACCCACTGAAGGGGTGCTTAACGTGCTGATGCAACAGGGCGGGTGTGAGACACGGGAACCCTGGTGAGAAACCAGTTTGGACGGAAGGGTCACAGGCTCCCTTTAGGACAGGCTGAGCAGGGGTACCTGCGAAACATCCATGGAGAAACGTCAGGTTGATTAGTTCGTGATGTCTGACCGCCCAGAGGACAAGTCCCGGCCAGAGATAGAAAGTTAGGAGAGGCAGAGCGTAACCATAACATCAGCCTATTCTGAAGCACGTGGTTGGATTGTTTGCCTTTCTTCCTACCTCAGTGATTCTCAGTTTTGTGCTGCCCGTTGCTGGACCATATGTGCCTCACTGTCTCTGGGAATCTCGCTCATCATGTACGGAAATCCTCCCTTGTCTACTGACTCGAGGGTAGGGAGCTGTTGCTTATCTACATCCCTGGTGACCAGGGACCGTTTCATTTCATTTATTTCATTTTTATTTTATTTTTTAAATTAAATTTAATTTAATTCTATTCTATTTTTAATATTTATTTTATTTTTGAGAGAGAACAAGAGGCAAAGAGAGAGGGAGACAGAGGATCCGAAGTGGGCTCTGCTCTCACAGCAGAGAGTCCAATGCAGGGCTCAAACTCATGAACCTCAAAATCATGACCTGAGCAGAAGTCAGCCATTTAACCAGTGGAGCCACCCAGGGGCCCCTTTATTATTTAAGTGTTTATTTATTTTTGAATGGAAGAGAGTGAGCACGGGAAGGGTAGAAAGAGGGGGACAGAGATCCCAGGCAGGTTCCACACTGTCCGTGCAGAGCCTGACACGGGGCTCCAACTCGCAACCTGGGAGACCATGACCTGAGCCAAGATTAGGAGTCAGACACTTGACTGACTGAGCCACCCAGGCACCCCCAGGACACATTTTAGAGACTCACGGATTGATGACTGACCAACAGATCACATGAATCACTGATTGTGTTGCAATCTCCATAAAAGCACCGAGTAGAGATAGTGGTTCACGTCAATCTCCAATTTTTTAGTACCCATTATTGTAGTTAACAGAATCTTCAGTTATTTGTAAGAAAAGTACAAAATCATACAGGAGATCAAAATGAGGGCAGCTTAAAAAGCACATCATCAAGGTATAAAAATTCAGTAGTCTGACAGCATTGCCTCTATCAGCTGAAGTCATGTCCTCCAGGAAGTTTCTGTAGGCCTGCCTCAGAGGAAGATGGATTGCTGGCTGCACATAACACGGAAGAGCAGGGCCCAGCCTGGGAAGTCCCGAGAAGCTCCCCTTTGTGACATTTCCAAAGGGGCTAATAACGCAATCACTGCATCTGGAGTCGCACCGCTGACTGCTCTGATGACTTCAGTTCAAGGGGGGAGCTACGAGGAGTCCTCAGCTGAGCGCAGCCCCAGGAGGACAGACAACAGGCGGTCCTCTGTTGTGGGAGTCCAGGGCTTGAGTGCTCCAGCTGCGGCTCCCACCTGCGCAAGGCTCCAGCAGACATGCACCATGGCCACCGGCTTCTCTATCAATGTTTTAAGTTTTTATTTATTTATTTTGAAAGAGACAGAGACAGCGTGAGTGGGGAGGGGCAGAGAGAGGCGGAGAGAGTCCCAAGCAGGCTCCACCCCATCAGCGCAGAACCAGACCCCAAGAACTATGAGATCATGATCTGAGCCGAAGTCGAGTCAGAAGATCAGGCAACTGAGTCACCCAGGGGCCCCAAACACAGACTTCTCTGGACACCAGAGAAGCACGACTTGCTCTCATCCATTTATACCCAAGTGTACAGGGTTCACAAGTGGAGTCTGAATTCCCAAGCAGGAAATCATGCAACAAATTGGGTGAACGTTTCTCCTCACTTCTCGGGGCAAATGTAGTTATACATGTTTCAGTTACAAGGGGAGGGAACAGTTTTAACACTATTAGGCCCAGTGTCATTACACATGAAAGATGATTCAACAAATTGCTTCTGCATGTGTAAGTAAAGAAAGGAAGATGTTCGCCCACAGTTGGGAGGGAGAAAGCCATGGGCGCAGCAAGGAAATATGACTTGAGAAATGAGGGACTAGCTCTAAAATAAGCAACATAGAGAGCAGAGACATGGACCCAAAGGAGAGGAAGATTTTATTGTATTTATTGTATTTATTTTTTTAAATATATATTTTTAAATGTTTATTTTTGAGAGAGAAACAGAGACAGAGCATGAGCAAGGGGGGGCCAGAAAGAGAAGGAGACACAGAATGCAAAACAGGATCCAGGCTCTGAGCTGTCAGCACAGAGCCCGATGTGGGGCTTGAACTCACGAACTATGAGATCATGACCTGAGCCAAAGTCAGACGCTTAACTGACTGAGCCACCCACGTGCCCCAAGAGGAAGATTTTAGAACACAAAGGGCAGAAGTGGAAAATGTTATGAGGAGGATGACCTTGGGTCAAAACTAAATGAAATATCTATTAATTTAAGAAAGAAAAGCAAAGAAAATCTGCTAAGCCTTAGTTATTAATGTTGTATTTAAAAGGATCTATTTTTACACTATAAATCATAAAGGAAGAGGAAAGGCTAGTGCTCGTGGTCGATGTCTGCTAAAATGGAAGGAGATGGATTCCTCTGCCTTCTTACACGAAAGCCACTGCTCCTCACTGCCACTTCCCTAAACGTGAAAGACGGGTGTCACTAAATCGAAAGGGGGAGACACCAAATGTCCACAAACAGCTAACTGTAAATCTATGTGAAGGGAAAGTCTTACTGACTTAATTCCCAGACCATGCAACTGTTAGTAGAGCAGATGGGTCATACAGGGGACCTGAATGACAGGGCTATGTGACAAGGGACACCTTCAGGCCACCAGACCCTCACCTCAGTAATGCCAGCTTCATTCTGCTCATGTCAATTTGTAAAATAACTACACCTTTCCTATCTTTTATCAGGCCTATGTGGAAGGGTTCTAACATACCACCAATCGTGGTTCTAGGCTGTTCTGAGGACAGCAGCCAAACCAGAAAGGATGTGTGTGCAGATCCTATGCTCCAGTAGAGGGCAGTCCCACACAAAAATTACTCTCCCAGAAAAACTGACATGTGGAGCATCTTGTCTGTAACTGCCTATTTCCTGTTATTGAACAGTTGTTATTCAGCGTCACCACAATGGGCGGCTTGTCCATATGGGGTATCCTGAAATATCGCTGGGCAATCCCGGCACACAATGAAGCCCTAACCATTTTACATCCAAACAGTTTTAAGGAAAGCACGTCTCAGTGAGCCTCCTTTGCCATGAGCCTTCCTCTGGGTCTGTGGGTCTCGTGTGGTGTTTACTGTGACTTTGCATCCCTTTGTTTTATGCCGTGATTTTTCTACTGCAAGCAAATAAAATTGGCTTGTAACATAAAGCCTCGCTATCAGAACTATCAGAAGACCATCCCCTGGAACTTAGTGAAAGGACCTCATTATAAGCAGTTTCGTTTCTAATGCAGTCGGTCAATTTACCCTAGAAATCCCTAGGAGCAGTATAATGAGAAAAACTCATAGGTGTGAATGAACATGCATTTTAATAGTTATGTGATTAACTAATCAGAAAGTGCTTTCCTTCCTTCCCATCTCTCTTTTGTGGAGTCTCGGCATATTTATGCTGTTCCACTATTTATTGGTGAAAATTAACTTGAAAATTATTTTGGGTTGTTATGCAATGGAGTTCTGGTTCTATTCCAGCTGAGAATTACTCTTTGATATGTCTGTATGTGACAGAGAGAAAAGCCATCCTACCTTTAATCAAAGTCTAGGGGCTGAATGAACTTGAATTTTAAAAAAGTTTTGGTTAAATTCCTCTCTACTAGTATCATATTTCTAATAATTAATTTCTCTCTGCTAATATCTATACTTTTAATAATTAAAACTTTTCATAAGGTCAAATGCCAACTGATACAGATGACGAGGATGCACAAAGTCATGTTAGTTTCAAATTCAGACATCATGTGGACATCAACTCCCCTGTTTAAAGAAAAAAATCCTGTCCACCTTGACACTTCCCCCATGCAATTATACATAGGAATTTTAACCTTTCATAGCCAGTGGTGGAAATCATTAGCAATCAGAACTTTGGAAGTATTGATGCGGAAAGGAGAGATAAGGAGGTGACACCCTGTGCTCACACCCTTTTCCAGGAACTCCTGAGTTTGACAGTAAAGGAGCATGCTCAGCCCCACCCACACCCGAATTCCCTAAATTCTGTCTTAACCTTTTTAAAGTAAATGTTTGTCAAATTAATGCTTTCCCTTTCTTTTTTTAATATTTATTTATTCATTTTTGAGAGTGAGAGAGAGATAGTGAGCACAAGCGGTGAAGGGGTAGAGAGGGAAACACAGACTCCTAAGCAGGCTCCAAGCTCTGAGCCTTCAGGACAGACCAACACCAGACTCCAACTCATAAGACTGTAAGATCATAGCCCCGGGCAAAGTGGATGCTTAACCTACTGAGCCACCCAGGCACCCCGTTAACATTTTTCATCCAATTCAAAGGTAAATTCAGCTGACACTTATGAACAATAGCCATGTTCAAGATACGATGATAAGTTCAGTTGAAAGTCCATTGAAATTTTGAGTTCGGAATTGGAATTCATGCCCAGAAGCAGTGCCAACAGGGACCATTCGCAAGCCAGCTTACAGAAAACTTTTAATTCAGAAATTTCTGAAACGCAGAACTGACAGTTCTAAAGAACCTAATCACCATGTGTAACAGTGTTTTCACAGGAAAAATTTTCACCATACTCTCCAGATTTAACATTTCGGGTATTAGGAACTTAAATTTTTTTAAACATTTATTTTTGAGTGAGTGAGGGTGAGAGAGTGAGAGAGTGAGAGTGAGAGAGAGAGAGAGAGAGAGAGAGAGAGAGAGAGAGAGAGAGAGGGAGGGAGGAGTGGGGGAGGGGCGGGGGGGGGGAGAACAGAGGGTCCAAAGCAGGCTCCATGCTGACAGCAGGGCTCAAACTCATGAATCACGAGCTCATGACCTTAGCCAATAGATGCTCAACCAACTGAGTCACCCAGGAGCCACAAACAAGTTTTTTGTTAAATTTGCAGCTGTGGACCTACTGGATGGGAATTTAGAAGCCCCCCTCTCCCAGCTACTGCTGCAAGTCACCGAGGGTGGTGTGTGATCTGCCACGGCTTTCACTAGAGCAGAGTATCCGCTGAGCCAGGACCCCCAGGAGGGGGGGGGGTGGACAGCAGGGAAGATGGCACAGTGGCGGGGAGGGGCTGCTGTTACTCCAATCCTCTCCTCCCCTAGGTTGTCCTTTCTTCTGGCTGCACCTCTCTCCTGTGTCACTGGGGGTGGAGGAAATCTCTGGAAGTAAGGGGAACCTTCCCATCCTCCCACCATGGGAATGATGGCTGGTGGTGGGGGTGAAGGTACCACCTGCTAGAGGCAGTGGAGCCCTGGGGTGGGGGGGGAGGAAGCTGGAGGGGAAGGGCCTCTTCCTCTCATCTGTGCAGCAACAAACCCTTCTATCAACCACACTTTACCTCCCCCTAAAACCATCAAATAAGAACATGAGATATTCTTTGGACCCAATATTTCATTTGATTTAAATCCTTCAAAGTTGGATTTTAATGCTGATCTCCTGCCCCTGGAGCAGCACGAAAGGTTCCCCATTCTTGGCTAAACTTCTGTGTAGTGTTTGTTAGTGGCCCTGTTTCCAGCTGGGACAGTAGGTACTAGAAGTGGTTACATTCCAACGTTGGGCCTGGTGATTCTTATTTATTTCTTAACCAAGCTTGATCTCTGGGGTGAAGACACTCAGCCTTACACAAAAGATGGGAAAGTACATATTAAGTTAATTTTTAAAAAGTCCTGGGCAACAAAGGGCATTCTGTGTACTCTCTTTGCCAAACACTTTCCCAAGGTCCTTATTCCCCCTCCTGATTCCCGATTCTTTCCTCTCAAAACCGTTAGTTTTGTATTTCTTGCAAAAATACTTGAGTAGATGACATTTTTGAGAGTGCACGGATTACAAAAGCATTTGAATAAAAAGACGGCACTTGTGGTCCCATAATACCAACGTCCTTCACCTAAGTGCAGGAAAACCTTGGATTGTGAGTAACTTGTTCTGCGAGTGTCCCACAAGATGAGCAAACATTTCTAATAGATTTTAACTTGATAAACAAGTAGTAGGTGACGCCGAATGTCACATGACCACAACCAAGCGGATGGTTCTTGAAATTCGCTTTGATAGAAGACTGCTTTGGATTACAAGCACATTTCCGGCAGGAATCACACTCACAAACCAACGTTTTACTGTACTTTATGTTTTCTTCTAGGCCGTGGGCGTCCCGTCCATCAGGAAGGACCCTACGGATGATGATTGACTGGGGCCATCAACAAGCTTAGTTCTTATTTCAATCTTCCACAGTATCCAAGGGGGAGGATAATTTTATCTTCATCATGGCATGAGTCCATTCTGATTGTAGTCTTTGGCCCTGGTCCCTATATGAGTCTACAAAGTACGCTTTCCCAGTTCCAGATTCAAATGTTAAGTTAAAACAGATGTGCAAAACTAAACAAACAAAAATCCACCACCAAAACGGACCCTACCCTCCAAGGAAAACCACCAGCTTTGGAGAAAACCAATGTCCACTCTTGCGAGTCCTCATCTTAAACCCTTAAAAAAGGACAGATCCACATTCCTCCTTAACCTGTGGCTGTTTCAATGTCCAAAGAGGCCACTGGGAAGGAGCAGAGGTCTAGAAGTTCCTGGGTTGGCCTCCACGCCCCCTCTTGGGCCACTCCTCATCCACCCACCTGTGCAGGACCTTCTCCACGTCGGCCCTGTGGTAGAGCCTGCAGAGCTCCATCAGCTGGCCCACCGGCCTCTGACTGTTCCGGAGCAAGAACTCCAAGGTGGGGCTCTGAGGCCTCTGCTCTAGGAAGCACAGTTCGTCATAAGGCATGCCCCATTTGCTTGCAAAATTCCTCCAGTTTTTTACTGTCGGGTGACACGGATCCAGCTTTATCCTGATGACGTCTAGCAAGTCCTGATCATTGAGTAAGTCACTTATGGTGGGGGCCCGGAGCGAGCAGGAGGAGCAAGTGCAGTCCTCCTTGCAGGGCTCACCTTGGCTTATATCTGCAGAGACAAAGCAACATAGTCCACAGGTCAGCAAGACAGCGCGCGACACGTCCGGCTCCTCCCTCCCTTCCTCTCCTGCCCGAACGCCGCCGGCGCCAGAGTAGGTAGAACACAGCGTATCTTACAGAGCAGCGCTTCAGAGTACTCATTTCTATACACTCATGCATGTGGTGTTCTTTTTTTAGTTTTTCAATGTTTATTTCTGGGGGGGGTGGAGAGAGCGTATGCACATGTGCGCAACAGAGGAAAGGGAAAAAGAGAGAGAAGGAGACACAGAATCTGAATGGGCTCCAGGCTCTGAGCTGTCAGCACAGAGCCCAACGCGGGTCTCGAACCCATGAACCCCAAGATCATGACCTGAGCGGAAGTTGGATGCTTAACTGAGTCTCCCAGAAGCCCCAACAAATGTGGGGTTCCGGACAGCCATGGATGGGTTGCTTTGCTGGACGTACTAGTAGGATTTTATGCAGTCCATTCCCCTTTCTGAGATCCCCGGGTCTCACGCTGTCCATTTGTGAGAGCGTGGGCCGGAATCTGGGCTCCGAGGAACAAGGCTCTCTCTTTGGCTGTCACCCGCAGGAGTCAGACTCTGTCCCGTGAGTAAACCCCTTACCCCTTCCAAGTTACAAGTCAGCCCTGACAGCCCTTTCATGCCAAACGCAGCACGTTAGGGTATAAAGGATTGCACAATTTTTTAAAAGGCCCTTAAGCACGTGCACGCGCACACACACACACACAAAACTGGAATATCCACTACATATGCATATTTGAAATGGAGTGATAATTGATAATGCCAGAAAATGTACTTTTCAGATTTACGGCCACCTTATCATCGCTTCGCCTTTATCTGTGTTTTCTTCACCCATGGGCTGCCTTTGAAGTGGAGCCAACAGCCTGAGGCGTGTGCAGAGGTTGGGTGAGCAGGAGGCTTGTGAGAGGAGCCTCACCTAGAAGGGCACAGCCCCACCCCAGACAAAGGGCAACAGCCTCCCATCAGTCATCTTTAGCCTTGTTTCAATGCTAGGAAGTATGTCAGGAGGGGGAGGAAGGGGTAGAGAAGTCCTTTACAGTAAATGTGGAAGTGGTGTTTGCACAACATGGCAATCTAAGGGACTTAAATTCTGCAGCAGCACTGGGTCTCCCGACCCCTTCTGACTAGGGAGTGTAACTCTTTTTTTTTTTTCCCCTCTATTTATTCGTTTTTGAGAGAGAGACAGCGAGATGGGGAAGGGCAGAGAGAGAAGGAGACATAGAATCCAAAGTTGGCTCCAGGTTCTGAGCTGTCAGCATAGAGTCCCACGTGGGGCTTGAACTCACCAACCATGAAATCATGACCTGAGCTGAAGTCAGACACTTAACCAACAAAGCCACCCAGGTGCTCCATGGATTTTAACAGCCAAAGGCTACACTAGAGATCTCTAGCTTGGAAACTTCTGGGAGGTTATGATGACCATTACTACACTGAGCCCTGGACTTCCCTATTTAGGAAAGTAAAGAATTTGGGGAAAAGGGGCATCACTTTGGTGATCATTGGGAACCAGCAATTTGGTGGCAAATACAAATGACAAGAACCATGAAGATTATGCTCATGCTCTTTGACCTACTAACATAACTGCTAGGAATCCAACAGAAGGAGATAATCTAGGATACGTATGGAAATTTTTAATTACAATCTTATACTTATTATCTGTTCTTTAAACAAATGCCAAAGTGAAGGGACTCGCGAAATAAATCATTATATAACTGGATGGAATATTATTTAAGTAACTATGAAGACTGTGTAGCAACCTAGAGAATGCTTGTGCTATAATGTTAAGTGAAAAATGCAAGACATAAAATGTGCACGTACGTTATCAGAACCACGTGAAAGCTCTGTGTTACTATTACTATGGCAGGAAACGTACAAGAATAGTAATAGCTATTATCTTAATTCGGTAGGATTATGTTTGTTTTCCAAACTTTCTCCAGTGGTGTTTTATTTCTGTGATAACCAACACAACAGTATTACATGACCAAGCAGGTCCCCACTTGACTTTGAAGATCACCTGGACCCCTCTTGCTGCTTCTAATGCACCCCCCCCCCACCCCCTCCAGGTCCCTCTTAGACACGGCTGTCTCTGGAATGAAGCCCAAGGCTCCTTTGCCCCCTTGGACTCTGTGTATTGCATGGCAGCCTGCATCCTCCCTGAAGATTCCCTCTGCCAGCACAGCCCCAAACCCCCCGTGTGCCCCCTGCATCCCTTCCCCTGTCACTTGACATGCTGAGATCCCCGCCTGTCTCACAGCTGAGTCACTGCTGAGTCCTTGAGAGTTACAAGGAGGTGCTCTGGTACTGTTCTTGACCCTAGGCTCTCCCCTTCTGCCCTCCTCCCTTTGGTCCCCTCCTCCACTCCCGACACTCCCCCACACCCCAGGTGCTCCCACTGGAACGGGAGGCGCCTTCTTTTCGCCTCTGGCTGACCAGCACAGCCCTTAGCATACAGCACACATGTACGCACTGTTTATTGAACGAGCGAGTGAATGCATGAGTGAATGACTGAATGAGTAGCCCTGTCTGCTCTCTTGCACTCCAGAAGTGACCACTGGACAGCCCTCTTGAGGCTAGATGACATCTCCAACGCGGGGCACCCGAGACAGTACCCAATTCCATGCACCAAAAGGACTCTGCCTTCCCTATTTACACGTGCAGCTTCCTGGTGTCCTCGCAGACTTTTTCACTGTGTCTGACCAGTTACCATGTCCCAGCCTCCCCTGGAAACTCCATCCTACAATTCTGGTCTTATTTCCTTTTTTAAAAAAAAATTTAATGTTTATTTATTTTTGAGAGAGAGAGAGAGAGAGAGAGCGAGCGAGAGTGCAAGCAGGAGAGGGGGGCAGAGAGAGAGGGAGACAGAATCTGAAGCAGGTTCTAGGCTCTGAGCTGTCAGCACAGAGCCCCACATAGGGCTTGAACTCGCAAACTGATCATGACCTGAGCCGAAGTGGGATGCTTAACTGACTGAGCCACCCAGGTGTCCCCTTATTTCTTCCTGACTTCCTTAAACATAACCTGTGCTCCAGACAAGCTGGTCTGCTCTGTTCCCCAAACTTCATCCATCCTATAAAACCTACCTCAGATTAAATGAAAAGAAAGACTAATATCAATTCCATGTAGAGAATTTATAAATTGTATATACCATTAGATTTTGCATAAACTACTGACCATGTAGAGTTTTCCCAAATTCTCTTGACAATGAGGAACAATTTGATGCAGACCCTTTGCATATATACTTTTGGCCACATCTTAACTCATCTCTCCAGTAATGAGATACTTAGGCCCAAAAGTATGAGCCTCCTAAGGCTATCAATGGATGCTCCCAAACTGCTTTCCAGAAATAAAAGTGTTACCGATTTACACTCCAGTCTGGGGACAGTGATGAGGTTCATCTCACTTGACATTTGTCAGCACCAAGTAAAAAAATGTTTGCCAGTTTTTTTTAATGTTTATTTATTTTTCAGAGAGAAACAGAAAGAGTGCGAGCAGGGGAGGGGATGAGAGAGAGGGAGACACAGAATCTGAAGCAGACTCCAGGCTCTGAGCTGTCAGCAAAGAGCCTGATGTAGGGGCACGAACTCATGGACTGTGAGATCATGACCTGAGCCGAAGTCAGACATGTAACCACGTTTGTCAATTTCATAGCTGGAAAAATTATAGCTCATATTCTTCTACCTTCATGCCTTTTCTGGTGTTTTCTCTCTGATCTGTTTTCTCTCTTCTTTCCCCCTCACTCTCTGTTGAACTTCTCTTTCTCTGCTCAACTTCAGCCACCCTACAAACCCCACCCCATTCACCCCTTAGAAGAAATCTCCCCGGCTCCTGCCCAGAACGCTGCCTCACTCAGACTCCCATCGCTTTGTCCATATCTCCTGACTCCACCTTGCAGTGAGATGGTTTTCTTGTTCCTCATTACACCTTAAAAGCCCACAAAACGGATCCAGATCTTTCGGCAACATACTCCACATCTTAGAGTTTAAAAATGTTGCATTACATTTCCATGTAACACAGGGAGAGCTATTCTTCAGCCACATTAATAATGATATATTAAGAAGTAAAGCTTTAGCATGAAGGGACAGAAGTTTGTTTATTTAAAAAACGAACTTGGTAATGGTAAGGTGGTTTCTCACTAAAAGAGGTAGAAGGGAAATTTCCCAATTTTCTTTGCTCTTATTTAAAGGTAGGGTCATGGAGTTCCTGGTCGCTCAGTGGGTTGAGCGTCTGACTTTGGCTCAGGTCATGATCTCACGGTCTGTGAGTTCGAGCTCCGTGTCGGGCTCAGTGCTGACAGCTCGGAGCCTGGAGCCTGCTTCAGATTCTTGTCTCCCTCTCTCTCTGCCCTTCCCCTACTCACACTCTGTTTTTCTCTCTCTCAAAATAAATATACTTTAAAAAAAATAAAATAAAACTTAAAAAAATAAAGGTAGGGTCAAATGAACAATATTCTGTCAAATGGCAAGGAAAGCAGGTTACTAAAAGAGTATGCATAATTCTGTTTTTGTAAAAACAAATGGTACAGCCATTCATACCCATGTAAAGCATATACTATATACATGGTCACGGGCACAGAAAAGTCTGGAAGTATGTATAACAAGCATGTTAACAATGGGTAACTCCTAATTTTTTATATGATTATTGTTTCTTTGGATACTTTAAAAAATATAGTTTTTAAATATTTACCTTGAGAGACACAGAGAGAGAGCAAGCAGGGGAGGGGCAGAGAAAGAGTGAGAGAGAGAAATCGAGAGAGAGAATCCCAAGCAGGCTCCATGCTGAGCATGTGGGGCTCGATCTCACGCACCTCGAGATCATGACCTGAGCTGAAATCAAGAGTTGGACACTCAACGACAGAGTCATCCAGGTACCCAAACTTTAAGAATATGTTTAAATGTCAAAGAAAAATAAAGGAGGATTTCTAAGTCCAGAATTCAATGTATTGATGTCCAAAGGTCTCCCCAGGATCACCTATGTAAGATTCAGTGTTGACAAGTTTTCTCCATTAGTATCAAGAAGAAATCAAGGAGAATAATAATCACTTCTTGGGCTTTTGGCTAAGATCAAGTGAAGAGGAAGAATAAAAACAATATAACAATAAAAAAGAAGAAGAAAGACATCAGTAAGGTCCTTGTGAAGCTCCTCTAAGCCTTCCAGTATAAGAGAAACTTTTATTCTTTGAACAATTACACTGACCATTTATCAGTTTGTTTTAAAATAAATGATGTGCCGAAAACCTATCAATGCTTTTCCCTTTGTATCTCCCATGACACAAATCACAAACCGTTTGCTGAACTGAAATCTACATGAACTGGCAACACTAGCGAATTTAAAGCTGGCTTTTAGAATCATAAACTATAATTAGCTCTCTGGCAGACTGAAGTGGAGAAACATGTTTTGTTTTGTTTTGTGTCGAACACATTTTGTCCTGCCCTGCTTTAAACACCTATCATGTAAGAGAGCACATAAAAGGCAAGACCGGTGGATGCCTTGGGGGAGAGAGACATAGCACCAAAGAAGCTTTCATCAGAAAATGGGGGGGGGGGAATGGGGTTATTATTTGATGCCTCTCAAAAAACAAGCACAGGATTGCCATACGGTTGAAGTTCAGAAATTGTTTGCCAAATGAATGAATGATTGAGAACTATACTTTCTCCCCAGGAGACAGGGCAGGTTTGTTCTTATTATTTGATGAATCTTATGACCTCAAGAACTAATAAAGGAAAACGAACATTGCTCGTGTCTCCTGAACAATAAACAGATATCAGTGGAAGACAGTAGAGCACTGGTCTTAAGATCTAGGAGGACGGATTGATTCTGGTTTGGGAGGGGAGAGGAGAGGACTATTTCAAAAAAGAAGTTACTTATGTATAAAAAGTCACTCAGAATCTGTAATAATGAGGGCCCCTCACTTGTCATATTTGGACACTTATGTATTTTCTGCTGATGCAAAGCAAGACTGAAACGTGCCGTTAATTTATGATGACTTCTTATTTTAGAGACCAGAACCCTAGAAGACTTGCTCTGTGTGCGAATAGTCTGAGTACTGGCTTAAACTCAGGGAGAGTCTGTCAGAGGAAGAAGTGCCAGATTTCTCAGTGTCTTTTCTTCTTTCTTTTTTTTCTTAAAGTTTATTTATTTTGAGAGCGAGCAAGCAGGGGAGAGGCAGAGAGAGGAAGAGACAGAACCCCAAGCGGGCTCCATGCCATCAGCAGGTCTCAAACTCATGAACCATGAGTTTATGACTCAAGCTGAGATCAAGAGTTGGACGCTTTAGCCAACTGAGCCACCCAGGCTCCCCCCTCAGTGTCTTTTCACCGGGGACGACAGTCATTTATGGAACAGCTAATGTATGACCAGCCCCGCACGGAGCAGTATCCTCAAACCTTAGCCCTCCAACTCCTAGAGCGTGACCTCTTCACACATTTAACATCTACAGACTTCAGGTTCCTCATGTATAAAATTAAAATAATCATATCTAGGTCTCATGAGTTAAAGGAGATCAATGATGCAACAGCATTTTTGTAAGTCTTTCATAAACGCTATTTGAAGATGTTCGGTTTGACATTTATTTGTTTAAGGATACTTAAAGAAAAGAGTCCCCATGTAGTCTGTCCTCTGCTGCTATCTGCCAGTTCACTTCCTTCTCTATTGCTTCTCCCTGCCCGTACTTGTCCCTAGAACACGAAGCTCAGCCCTGCCTCAGGACCTTTGCACCAGCTAGCTCTTCTCCCTGGAGTCCTCCTTCCTCACATCTTCACACAGCTGGGTCCTTTGCATTGTTCAGGTCTCCGTGCATCTTCTTAGCTAAAACAGTACCCTCCACTTCCAGGCAAAATCCCATTACCCTCGTTAGTTTCTTCACAGCACACCTACCCCCCATATGAAAGACTTAACTGTTTATTGCCTGTCACTCCCAGATAGTATATAAACTCCAAGAGAAAAGAGCCTTTGGTGTCTGATGTCACCACTCCACTGCAGGCACACAGGAGGCATTTAGTGATATTTGTTGGGTAAATCAAATGAGTGACAAGTGCATCTTAGAGAAACAGGCAAGTTAGAAAGCTCTGGGCAACCTGCGAAGAGCTATCTAGAAAATTTCAGATGAACTGAACCTGTTTGTTTGTTTCTTTAGTGCTGAGCATATACAGGCAGAAGAGAGATGCCCGGTGGCCATGGCAAAAGAGGACACGGTGTATGACGGTGACTGACCAGAGCTCTAGCGGCACGCCGACTGAGGGTCAATACCCCTTAGAGCGGTGCATGTGTGCAACTTGGACAGGGAGGGAGCTCGCTAAGGCCGTCACCTCACTCTCTGAACGGGGACAGTGGCATCTGCTGCATGAGGGGATCGAGAAGATTCAATGAGATCATCCACTCAAGCCTCATTCTGGCTGCACAGGTGAGCAACACGGGCTCAGGGGCCGTGGGTGAGGAAGCATAACCAAGAGCCTTTTTAAAAGCACTAGTTCTCAACCTTGGCCACAAGAGGGAACTCCTCCCCACCTTCGTCCCTACCCCCCCGCCCCGCAAGACCTTCCCTCCTCCTACTCCCCCCGCCAAGGAGATTTACAAAATCCTGACTCTGACCATGGTTCTGTCTACCGAGACCCTTATTTAATGGCGTGGGGTGCAGTCAGACATGGGAAAATTAGAAGCTCCCCCTGGGAATTCTAATATGCAGCCAGGGTTGAAAACCATCGCCTTAAAGACTTCTGCGGAGTGAGTCTTGGTCAGAAGGGCCTGCCGAAATGACATTTTGGAGTCAAAGCTGCTACTTTTCTTTGCAAGGCATCATGTCCATTTGGTGATTAAGTCTTTGAACAGATAATACTTCCCTGACCTCAACAGTAGATGAATGGGTTTTCCTGGGGGATGTTTTCAGTCTTCTCTCCCTGTGCTCCATCCTTTCTCTCTCTCACACATTTTCATGTACTTTACAGAAGAGCTCAGGATTCAAGAATGTTCACTGATGAGTAGGTCTAGGTCACTTAAAACAATGGTAAGAAACAGTTCACGTCCAACGGTGCAGTGTCTAACTCTGGTTTGGCAGGTCTTAAAATACTGGTCAATTAACAGTTAATTGTGAATTGGAACAAGACTCGGGATCCACAAAGGTCATGATTAGCTGGGCCCAGAAAACGGCGCCAGCCGGGATGTTGGCAGTGGATCACAGATTGACTTAATGGGTCTCCCTGCAGGGGTGAGGGCCGTCCTATCTTGTACACTCCGGCTGCCCAGAACCACTGCCATGCGGGCGTTTCCCTCCGGTGTGCCCAGGACCACTGTTCGCTCTTGGATCATTTATAATTATGTTGCCCAGGATGCCAGGTCTTGAGTTAACTCAGACAATTAAATAGGAAACATTTTTATACTGGCAATGCTGCACAGAGCAAAATACTGTGGTCCTGAAATAGGATAACTCTATCCCAGGGGTCTATAAACTATTCTATTTGGAGCCTGAAAAGACCAACCAGGGTCAAAGTAGAGTCAAGTACTTCTGCAGTCATGTGTGTTAAGGGTATAAATTCATGCTTTTTTTCCTGTGTGTGGTTTCCTATGTGGTTGGAAAGAAATACATTTAAAATGTCAGCTTATGGCTTTGATAAATCATTGGGATGTGCACACACACCCCACATTATTCATCAGAGGTAGTTTATATGCTCTGAGCTGGAAAATGATGAACTATTTTTATCTCCCAAGAAACTACCCCAAGGGCTTCTGGTGGGCGTTTGATCTCTTAACCGAAGGGAAAAACAATATAATTTCATTTTCTCTCTCTAAAACACCCCTTTCAGGAGACATCATGTTGGCAGCAGCACCGGGGAGGCTAACTGACAAACTGGAAGGATCCAGGCTAGTAAATCATGCCGCGCCTCAATTCTGTCATCAAACAAACTCCGAGGGTAGAGGGCACTTTCAGAAGGAAAAGAACTTATCTAAGAAAGGACCCCCATCAAAATTCGGCATGGAATTCCATGTGAATTTAGACTTTGAAATCATGTGACACCAGCATAATAACAAAGTGTCATTTCATGGACCTAACCAGAAAAAGGAAAATCAAAGTCCTGTTTTGCATTCGTCTCTATGGGGACATTAGGTTTAGATCAGGCAAGTGCTGAATTCTGCAAGGTTGTCAGAAAGTCATCCTTGGAAAACTGGCCAGGGGTTGAGAAAACAGGTGCAGAAAGCCTCGTGGTCCATCTGATAGCTACTGATTTCTTAGAGGGCAAAGAGAGGTTCTCTGTTTTCAAGTTGAGGTATACTTTCCTGATAACTGATTCGTGTTCCTTTCATGCCCAAATGTTTTCATTTCGAAAGTCTGCACGGAAACACTGAAAAGCTTTAACATCTCCTTCAGCCTTCAGCAGGGCACGCTGACCATCATTTCATTCCTGAGTTAATCCAAGCATCGCAATGAGCGTCCTGTCTTGTGCTCTGCCTCCCGTGGGCATTCGCTTCCGTATTTAACGGTTCCACAGAGGGGCTTTGCTTTTCTAGGGGTGGCTGATTCTGATTTGTATTCTTTTTCTTTCCTTGGTTACAAACTGTCAACTGTCATTTCCCATGTGTGTCTAATCCCTCCTTCTAGGGCAGTGCCTTCCATTCTCCCCGCATTGCTTATTTTAACCAGCTACAGACTGGATCACAGATAACAAAGGTCTTCAAGGACAGGAATTCAATAAAATTCGGGCTCTGAGTTAAGCCTTGAGTGCCTGGCCCAGGGAAAGTAGCAAACTTTTGTGAAAGGTATCCCAGCAGGTCAGAGACTGCCTCTGGCAGAGGGGGCAGGTATTGGCTTTATTCCAGATGAAGACTCTGAGAGAGCTGACCTTCACTGCCCCCCACCCCCACCCCGTATGACATTCAAGCATTCAATGTGTGCAGGAGGCATCTGATGAGGAGAGAGGCAGGCAGCCCTGGGGATGTTTGGGAATGAGCTCCCAGCAGGCTGGGGGCTTGAATCCCACTTAGGACTTGTGTGACCCAGCACGAGCCACGTGACCCAGCATCGCTTCTGTCACAACCACCCGGTGAGGAAAGTCAGCTCAGAGATCGGAGTTGTCATGTGCAATTTTCTAGGCACATTTTTAAAGTGCTTCGAACTGGGCCTGGTGGGTAGCAAGTGCGAAATTAGTGCTTTTAAGTAAAATGATGCAATAAATCTTACTTAGCTTGCTACTCTCCTTCAATGACTGAAATACAGTAAAACCTTGGTTTACAAGCATAATTCATTCCAGAAGCATGCTTATAATATGAAGCACTTGTATATCAAAGCCAATTTCTCCATAAGAAATAATGGAGACTCTGGGGCACCTGGGTGACATAGTGGGTTGAGCATCTGACTTCAGCTCAGGTCATGATCTCTTGGTTCACGATTTTGAGCCCTGTGCTGACAGCTAGGAGCCTGGAGCCTTCTTCAGATTCTGTGTCTCCCTCTCTCTCTCTCTGCCCCTTCCCCACTCACACACTCTCTCTCTCTCTCTCTCAAATATAAATAAAAACATTTAAAAAAGAAGAATGGAAACTCAGATGATTCCTTCCATAATCTAAAACATTCATGTAAAAATGATAACAACACTATAATACAAAATAATAAAGCAAATACAAAACATGAAGAAAAATAAACAAATTCACCTGCACTTACCTTTAAAAACCTTCATGGCTGGTGTGGGGGAGGCAAGGGAGAGGAGGGTGATTGTGTAAGGCCACGATGGCTAACAGAATCACTGCTACAGTACAGGATTAATAAACTCTTGTCATAGGCTGTATTTCATGTAACCGGCAATAAGGCAGCAGAGGAAAGGATCTATGTCTGCAGGCAGCCTGACCTAGCATGAAGCAAAGCATTCCTAAGCTCACTCTTGTCTGAAAAAACAAAGGGCTGTCCACAGGCGCTGTGAAGTGATAAAAATCACACAAGTGCCAATAGTGGGCACCTTCCAAAGTTCTGAAAAGTCACTGATTTCTGCCAAACACCGTGGCCTGAGATCGAGCATGGGAGATGACCACCCACAATCCCACAGGCAGAAAGACAGAGACAGGGGTGCCTGGGTGGCTCAGTCAGTTAAGCGACCAGCTTCGGCTCAGGTCATGATCTCCCAGTTCGTGGGTTCAAGCCCCGCGTCGCGCTCTGTGCTGACAGCTAGCTCAGAGCCTGGATCCTGCTTCAGATTCTGTTTCCCCCTCTCTCTCTGACCCTCCCCTGCTCACACTGTCTCCCAAAAATAAATAAAAGACATAAAAAAAATTAAAAAAAAAAAAAGACAGAGAAGAACCACTGGCTCACCTGTGATCATGTGACCTTCAGCAGCACCTACTACTCGTGTTGCAAGACATCGCTCGTTTATCAAGTTAAAATTTACTAGAGATGTTTGCTCGTCTTGGGGAACACTTGCAGAACAAGTTACTCACAACCCAAGGTTTTACTCATTCCAGATCTGCTTTCACCAATTTATCCAAGAGCAAAGCCATTAAGTTACTATCTCTCATCTACTTGTTAATGAAGACAAAACCAAAAATCCAGCCAAATCACTCTGTGCTAAGTACCATGCAACGTGCTAACGATATTGACTTCAACAGCACTATTTGCTCTCATTAATATTACCTATTACACTGTGAAAAGTTTATTTTCTTTGAAGCTCTTCCATTTCATTGTGATACAGGTAAAAGTTTTTAAAACACAACTGAGGGGGCACCTGGGTGGCTCAGTCGGTTAAGCCTCCGACTTCGGCTCAGGTCAGATCTCACATTCGTGGGTTCGAGCCCCGCGTCAGGCTCTGTGCTGACAGCTAGCTCAGAGCCTGGAGCCTGCTTCCAGTTCTGTGTCTCCTTCTCTCTCTGCCCCTCCCCCTCTCATGCTCTGTCTCTCCCTGTATCAAAAATAAATAAAACATTAAAAAAATAGAAAAAAATAAAAGACAACTGAAAATTGATTAAAGTTAATTAATTAATAATAACCTTAATGCATAAAGGTTTATAGGTATTTGTGAACAACTTAATCCATTTTCATTTTACCTCACATTCCACATTAGTGTGTATGGTGTTAGTCTTTCAAAAGTTTATAGATTTTTTTTTTAATTAGAAAAGAAATATGTGCTTATTGCAGAAAAGCTGAAAATTCGGATGAGCATGGCGGGGAGTCATGCTCTCACCACCCAGGTCGATCACAGTCAGCCCTTTATGGATTTCTGTGGTCATCTTACCACACATTCTAAGCTTCTGCCTACATCCGATCACTGGTTACATATACACTTATGTATATAGGTTAGAGTTTTGGGAGGAGAGATTTTTCTAACTCATGTTAGAAATGTAAAAAATATAGGATAGTGGAGGGGCCTCTGGGTGGCTCAGTCTATTAAGCATCTGATACTTGATCTCAGCTCAGGTCTTGATCTCAGGATTGTGAGTTCAAGCCCTGCATTGGGCTCCACACTGGGCATGAAGCTATTTTTTTTTTAATTGGTTGCTTGTATGCAAAGATGCTTTCTCCTCCTCACATCACCCAGCTAGGTGCTCCTAATTTGAGCTGGTCTGCTGTAGCATTTGTGGAAGAGGGATAATCCTTGGCCAGTGGTCCCAGCCTCTTGTAGGGGTGGGATGTGACCCAAGGAAGACAAGTTCCAATGAGGTATCCAGATGGGTCCCTGACATTGGGCCTGTCCCATGAAACCTGGTGGGAAGGCTCCAATGCAAGTTCATGCGGCTCAGTTTCCCCTTCGATTGCTCTAATCTCAGCAGGGGAATGGCTGAACTGGAACAAGATTCCCACTTCTGTCTCCCAGAACTATACTTTTGGCAGATGGCCTCCTCAGGGAGCCCGGCACACATGAGGTCCTTAATAAATAAAGATCTGCTGAATGGAAAAAAAAAATCACCCAGAGTCTCACCACCCAGAGATCACTGCAGCTAATATCATTTTTCTAAGAAGGAAAAAGAAGGTTGATTATACAGCACATGTTCTGATTTTCAGCATGGTTACGCGGGCACAGGCTAGGTAGGATTGGTGAGATTATCTTGAGGGCTTTAGGGTTCACCACCCTCCACTTAGAAAAGAAAGAAACAAAAACCCTGTTGACACTCAGGTCGTTTAATATGTGTTTCAAAAGATATAGAAGACATTAGTGAGGTTTCTATGTTTTTCAATTATTCTTTTGGTAGCTTATTTTAATGCTCACTCCCGATTTTCCCCCAAATAAA
Source organism: Suricata suricatta (assembly GCF_006229205.1). Classification (NCBI taxonomy): domain Eukaryota; kingdom Metazoa; phylum Chordata; class Mammalia; order Carnivora; family Herpestidae; genus Suricata; species Suricata suricatta. Next base: position 109,515,847 of record NC_043701.1, on the reverse strand, counting down.
TTAATAAGACATCTAAAGACTGCCAGAGTTTCTGGCTTATAATAAAAAGTGGGAAAGGAGGCAATCCTTAATGTTTCTTTGTTTAAACACACCGGGAGTGAAAAAGGGGGTAGGGAATAGCACATGGCCAGGTTCCAGGGGGGTCCCTTTGGCCAATCGAGTGCCCGAGGGTGCAGGCAGTAAGTAGCTGGCTGACCTGGTTTACCTAAGCCCCGTTATTTTCTTCCATCTGACACAGTTTTCCACCAACGGCAAGTCTCCTAGGACTCCCGGGGGAGGAGGGTCTGCTTGCTCCGTTTGGCTGGCCCATCCTAAACTTGTCCATCGGGGACCCAGCTGTGCCCCCCCCCCCCCCCCCCCCCCCCCCCCCCCCCCCCGCACCACACGCAAGGTAGGGTCAGCCTGGAGAAAACACTCTTTGAAGGCTTTTGTGAAATCTGGTTAACATTTCCTTGCAGCTCACCATGACCTGTGGTTGGAAAGTTTCTCTAGGCTGTGATACAGACTTTCAAAGTTAACCATAAATATATTCTCAAATTATCTTGCATGGAGCCACACCAGGTCTCCGTGAAGCCCCGACATCGGTAGAGTCAATCGTTTACCTGAAAGGGGAAGTCCAGTGCTGTCTGGAAAGCCATCTTCTTCTCCCTGAAAACCAGAAAGCAGTCTGCGTTAGAACCATCCCATTTGTGGAGATGTTATCAATTTTCCAATTTAGTTAAATTTCCACCAAAGCCTGGCAGGCGGCAGGGTCGGGGGTGGTGGTTATGGAGCTTAAGAACAGTATTGTTCACCTCCCTCCGTAAGCTCCTGGAGGGTGAGGGCTCTTGTCTATTTGCCCCCAGTGCCCAGAACAGTACCTGACACACAGTAGTAGGCACTCAACAAATGTTAGTTACATGAATCCGTTTTTTTTTTTTTTTTAAGTATCAATGCATGAAACAATGTGCTACTGTTTTATTTTTGTCTCACGCTAGGGATTCTTTTCCTTTCTTTTATTCCTCACCTACTTTTTGTTGGGCTTGTCAGTCTAGGTTACAATTTGCTTCCATATCTGTTTTTTAATTTTTTTAATGTTTATTTATTTTTGAGAAAGAGAGAGAGACAGTGTAAGCAGGGGAGGGGCAGAGAGACAGGGAGACACAGAATCTGAAACAGGCTCCAGGTTCTGAGCTGTCAGCACAGAGCCCCACACGGGGCTCAAACCCCTGAACCATGAGATCATGATCTGAGCTAAAGTCAGATGCTTAATTGACTGAACCACCAGGTGCCCCTCTATCATTTTTTTAAAAAATATATTTCAGAGCAGCAAAGAGAAACTGTCAGAAAGCAGTGTGGAAATCTGAGGATCATGCTTCTGTCCTTCTAAGCAGTGTGTGTGTATGTGTGTCTGTCTGTTTTTACAAGCAAGGCTGTGCCACAGAACATGCTGCATGAAGGGATTTACTGTGACCTTGTTGGAAGGGTGTGTGTGTGTGTGCATGTGTGTGTGTTTTCAGTGAGGTCCACAGAGGACACCATCCTCAGTATATGCTTGTGTATGTTAACTCCATCTTCATACAATGAAAACCTCTCTCAGGAGCTAGCATTACCTCCTCCATAATGTTCCAGAAGAAGCCACGGCTTTGGGTCAAAAGCCCGGGGTTTTACCCATAACTTACCAACCAGCTCACTGTCTCCTCACTTGTAGAGTAAGGGGGCTGATAGATTTGTTTATCTCTAAGCTGCTCTACATTCTTGGTTTTGTCTTTAAAGATGTGCTAATTCCCTGGTGTCAAACATTTTAAATAGTCTTTTTCCTCTTTATCTTCCAAGCAGCCTTCCCCCTCATTCCAAGCTCATAAATCTCCGTGTCTCAGCAGTGTAGATACAGCTGTCTAATTACGAGCCTCATTGTTTTCCATACCAGGAGCACTCCTGTTTTACCAGCTAGATGTTCCCCCTCCACTAATTTAAGTATCTTTTTCTTTTTTATTTTTTGAACGTTTATTTATTTTTGAGAGACAGAGCACATTTGGGGGAGAGGGGCAGAGAGAGAGGGAGACACAAAAACCAAAGCAGGCTCCATGCTCTGAGCTGTCAGCACAGAGCCCAACGCAGGGCTCGAACCCATGAGCCTTGAGATCATGACCTGAGCTGAAGTCGGATGCTCAACCGAGTGAGCCACCCAGGCGCCCCCAATCTAAGTATGTCTTGCTTCTGTCTGAGCCTTATTCCTCGCCAACGTCCTAACTGGAATAGAAAGCTACCTGTATGCTCGCTGTATAATACACATACAGTTTGTAAGAGTTACAGGGAGTTTTTGAAAGAACAAAAATCTCTCTCTATGCAATGTTTTTTACTTTTGGAGGCAAAGCCCAGAACTCCCCGGAGGCAGGGCCACTGTTGGGCGGGTCATGTAGGGACCTGCCTTCTTCCCACACCTGCGCGGCCGCGGCAGGACCAGACAGGCAGGCTCTCTGATCGCGAGCCGCGGTTCTGCTCACCGAATTGGAAGTGTGCAAGGCAGGAAACAGAAACAGGGCCTTCAGCCGGAGTTGAGAGGCACAAATGGTCAAACCTGACACACTCCGGGTACAGCTGAGGTCCCTGCTAAAACGTGAACTTTCCTTTAACGGAAGCCTCCATGACAGGGCATGTTTGACTCGGCTTCTTATCACCTGCAGAACACTTTTGCCAAAGACCACATCTGGCCACAATTATCCCCGTGACAGAGATAAGGGACACGGCATGACTCACAATTACTTGTGAAGGTTGATGGAGACAGAATACAAGAATATCAACAACCTCTGTTCTTGCTCTACTTATTATGGAATGCTACTTTTAGGTTAGTTTTCTTTTTAAAACATTTTTTGTTTATTTAAAAAAAGTTTTTTAATGTTTGTTTATTTTTGAGAGAGAGAGAGTGCAAGCAGGGAAAGGACAGAGAGAGGGAGACACAGAATCTGAAGACCGGCCCCAGGCTCTTAGCTGTCAGCACAGAGCCCAACACGAGGCTCAAACTCATGAACCATGAGATCATGACTTGAGCTGAAGTCGGACATCCAATTGACTAAACCATGCAGGCACCCCTTTAGTTTATTTATTTTGAGAGAGGGGATGGGAGGGGCAGAAAGAGAAAGAATCCTAAGCAGCCTCTATGCTGTCAGCATGGAGCCCAATGCACAGCTCGATCGCACAAACTGTGAGACCATGACCTGAGCTAAAAATCAAGAGCCCAACACTCAACCCACTGAGCCACCCAGGTGCCCCATGAGGTTAATTTTCAGAGTGAAATCAGAAGTGACTTATTTTTGCATTAAAAAAAATTTTTTTTTAGCATTTATTTTTGAGAGAGAGAGCGAGCATGAGCAGGGGAATGGCAGAGAGTGAGGGAGACACAGAATCTAAATCAGCTTGAGCTGTCAGCACAGAGCCCGATGTGGGGCTTGAACTCACAAACCGGGAGATCATGACCTGAGCCAAAGTCGGCCACTCAACTAACTGAGCCACCCAAACACCCCTATTTTTGCAGATTTTAATGGCCTTACTGAAACCACATGCATGTCTTTATTCAATCTTCTTTGTGGAGAATCTAATACGTACACGTTCCTGTGCTGGAATCTATACACAAAAATAAAAAAGAAAAAGTCTGAACCCTTGTCCTCCAGGCCTGCCCCCAGATGTATGGGCGAAGTGGAGACGTACACAAACAACTCAAATACAAGGCAGAAGGGGATGAGGTCCCACAGGGAGGTGTGGATACAGTCAGAGAGGAGACCTTCCTTCCAAAAGAAAAAACCAGAGGTGGTTTCTTTGAATCTTTGAACCAGAAATATTTGAGATGAGCTTCAGACAGCAGGCACTTGGAGGCAAGGGCACTGAGCCAGAGGCTCTGTCGGAAGCAAAGGCAAAGAGAGGCGATAGGAGATGGTGCTCTGAGGCCGGACTGAGGCCTGAAAGCCCATCTAAGGAGCTCGGCTCCCTCTCACAGGTAACGGAGAGGAGGGCATCACTGAGGAGCTCTGGCCAGAAGAAGGTACGCTTGTCCGGGAGCAGAGCAGGAAACGCCCTCCGGCTGTGCGCACAGCACAGGTACATGGCGCTCAGGGAGCATGTAAAGGCCAGGTGGCTGTGGGGTGGGGTGTGGGAAAGCAAGATGGCCGTGGAGGTGACGATTCATGAGACCCCAGACCACCCATCTGGGGGAGGAAGGGATAAAGCTAGAGCCACTGCAGAGATACAGTGATGAGGGGAAGGGAGGTGAAATTCAGAGTGAGTTTTGAAGAGTAATGGAAAAGACCACGAGATGTCCATGGGTGTTGAGGTCCTTGCAGGAGACCAGGGCAGGAGATGAAAACATGGGAGTGGACAGGATTATGGAAGAAAAGAAGAGATGCTAGAGAGCAAGACGTATGGTCTCCGCCCTGACGAGCACCTCAACACCCACATTTCGGTGGCAGTGGAGGGAACGAGGAAGGAAAGCAGTGAAGGGAGGTCAGAGGAGGGAGAGAGCCTCAAGACAGGGAAAGACTGGAGGCTCTGTGGGTCCTTTGGAGACAAGATTTGGTGAGGGGATGAGTGACCATATCCTAGCAGAGAAGTGGGCGTGCAAGCCGGCTTCTCTCAGGGGACAGTGACGACACCGAGATGTCTGTGGTGCTAGCCCTCCCCCCGTTTCTATCTGCTTCACTTTTTCTTATCTTTGAGGTTCCGGCTCAGACATCACTTCCTCTTGCAAAGCCTTCTGCAAACTCCCAGTCTGGGTTATGTGCCTGGGGTGTTCCCACAGAGCCTGTACATGCCACCCCACGGGACAGCCACACTGGGTGTGGGGTTTAGAGTCTAGAGGAGACTCCAGACTACCAGGAAAGGGCCCCCATCCATGCCGTCCTGTGATTAGCATGTCTGAGACAGATAGTATGTAATGTCAGTGCAAGGGACGGCGAGTGAGAGGGAGGAAGGAAAGAGACACAAGGAAGGTGTGGAGTCTGTGTTCTCCAGACCAGGGGATGAACTGCCTGCCTTTCTCCACGAGGCTCTCTCTGCGCCTCCCTCATGTCGACGCTGCTCCTTGGCCTAACCTCCTTGGCCAACAATTCTGCAGCCTCCACCCCAACTCTGCTGTTCTGCTCTCACCTGGACTCCTGTCCACTTAACCAGGGTCCCACCTCTTAGCGGTGTCTTTAAAAACACCCTAGATCTGTCCATCAGCCATGGGCCCCTGGCCGGTACTTGGCAGCTCTGCCCTCCCGTCCCCCCATCTTGTCCTAAACTGCTGAGGACTGCTTGGGAAAAAGAAGTGACAAACCTCACACATTTCTATGATCGTGTCTCTGATCTCAGCTGGGTCTCAGCTGCTCCTCGGTCATCACCCTCAGTCTCTCTTCCAACTGTCCCCCTTAAGGACTTACTGGGTTTTGTTCCAAACCTCTTCTGGTCTGCTTAAATAGCCATTTCCACATATCCAAAGATCCACACGTCCATCTGTGCCTACTTTCCTGAGATGGGGCCGGGCCAATGTATTTGCCCTGATTCTTCTTTTCTCCAAGCTCCAAAGAGATGGTGTCTCTTCATCTTCAAGGCTTGACTTGTATCCTTGAATTAGGGTCCTGTGCAGAGGTTTTTAATAGTCCTTACTGCAAAGGGTGGGATATGTCTTGTCCACTTTTATATCGTCTAGCCCTGAGGTTAGATGCTGTGTTCCAAAAATGTTAGTTCAACTCAACTGAACCCAGAATTGTTGCAAAGAGGCCTCTTGCTACAACATGGGACTTGCCTCCAGGACTGGAGCAGCCCTGAGGAGTGGTGTGAGGCAGGGAGGGGAGCAGAGGACTTGGCTCACGGATGAGACACAGGGCACGGAAGACATGGCAAGTTCTGTGATGGCTCTGGAAGCAGGTATGCAGAGAATTTCCAAAAGGGGACTGTGGGCTCCACAGGGATATCAGAGGGGTGTGTGACCCCAGGAGGGAATATGGGCAGAGGACCCCTGGTGACAGACAGGGCCAGTACCAGTCCTCAGGACATAATCTGATGGCAGGAATCTAACCTAAGCCCAGTTCTAGGAACTGGAGTCCAGGAGGCCAGGGCGCTGTGACGTGGGCACAGAGGCCCAGCCTGTGGCAGCCTCAAGCAGCTGGGGCCTGAGGGAATGAATAATGTTCAGCTACAAAGCTATAACTTGAGATCTCGCTGTTCCCATTACAACTGGTCCAGGACACAGAGGACAGAGCCGTGGGTCACAGCGGCACCAGCTGGGCTGTGAGCAACCTAGGAGGGCAGGGGAAGTGAGGGGAGGCTTAAAGGGGTCCCAACTCTATCTCTTCCCTTGCGTGTCTGCCCCTTCCCCTCCAGGGGATCCTATCATATACAAATCTCCCCTGTTCTAAGCCAACCTCTGAAACCAACCCCCTCATTCCGCCCCCTTTCTTCATCTCTAATTCCTCCCAGACTTCTCAAGGACTTAATTCTGCACCGTGAATGCTACGTGCCAGGCACATGATGCATTGGGTTAGCTCACTGACTCCTCCAAGCGCTTCTTAGGAGCGAAGAACTACCGTTTACAAATGAGAAGAATGATTTCTGTTCAAAGGCCTTAATTCTGAATGAAGTTGGAGCATAAAGTATTGGTTTTGTGGGAAAGAATGATTTCTGCATACGGTTGGATCTGAACCCCCAAAGAGAAAGGTCTAGCTAAGAAAAAAATTGGAAACAACCCAAATGACAATCGACAGATGCATGGATCAAAAAAACATAGGCTACTACTTGGCATTAAAAAGGAAGGCAATTCTGACCCACACCACGACAAAGATGAGCCCTGGGGGCATTATGGTGAGTGACACAAAGGGATACATATTACAAGATTCTAGTGATATGAGGTACCTAGAGGAATCAAACCGAAAAGACAAAGTCAAATAGTGATTACCAGGAGGTGGGGTGAGGGTAGAATGGAGAATTAGTATTTAATGGCTATGGAGTTTCAGTTTGGGAAGATGAAAAGGTTCTGGAGACAGGAGGGGGTACAAACAGACTTAGGGCCACAGAACCATACCCTTAAAAATAGTCAAGATAGTAAATATTATGTGTATGTTACCACAAAAAAAAATTTTTTTTAGTCTTCTCAGGAGGTTTGAAGGTACTGCAAAGTTGAACACCAAAGTTTTATATCTTCAAGCAGCTAAAGAAAATCCCCATTTCATTCAACCTTCTCACTGTGAATACCGGGGAATTACCTTCTGTTTGGGCAAAGGTGTTCACAACTGCCAAGAACTCCGAGCCAAGAGGACACTGGCGTGCTTACACTCGTTTCGTCCTCTGGTTCGCTGATACGCTGGGAGCCAGGCCCCGTTTCTGCTTCAGGAGCTGCAAGCACCAGGTGCTGAGGACCTACTTCTGGAGACTTACACCTGGTGATTTCACACAGGGCTCTGGGCAGCAGAAGCCCCAAGGCCAAGAACACACCGTGGGGACAACTCTGTCCTCAGGGATGAATGTGAATGCCAGGAGTGGTCCATCACAGGTGGGGACGGACGGGTAGGCGGGAGGCGCTGACAGATTGATGGGGGCGGTGCTAACTGCACCGAGGGGGTTTGTTTTCTGTGAAACATGCTCTTCTGGACTGTCGAGTTCCATTTTTGTCATTTAGCAAACTAGGGAAAGGATAACTGGGTGGGAAAGCACTCCACAGGCTGATTAGCCTGACGGTCATCTAAGCCTGGCTGGGGGTTTCCTCAAAGGCCAAATCCAAGTTTTACTGCTCACTGGCAGCAGCAGCCCAAATGACAGGCAAAGAGCCCGCAAAGAGCGGCCTTCCATGCAAATGACTTCAGTAGCTTCTTTGGGAGAAGCTACCAATGCTAAAGCTTGATCTCTCTGCTTTAAGAAAAGATTTCAGCAAATGGCTTTGAAAATAGGACCTTGGAAGCTTAGATGTGCAACAGTAACAGGGCTCCGCCAGCACAGATTATCACTCTCCAGGCTCTCTCCCGTCACGCGGCCAGTGAAACGCGCGCAGCTTTCAGTGGTGTAAATTCCCAAGACAGAGACAGTATCTCTAGAACTCTCCTTGTTTTTTTTTCTTAATGTTTAATGTTTGTTTATTTTTGAGAGAGAGAGAGCGAGCGAGCAGGGGAGAGGCAGAGAGAGAGGGAGACACAGAATCCAAAGCAAGCTCCAGG